>NC_080380.1:141022601-141255251 GCF_014773155.1 Arachis stenosperma | reverse complement strand
TGAAGCTCGTTAACGGATTCCAAGTTGGCGTCTTCGTGGGATAAAGAAGATGTCCCCTTCCTTTTGGCTTTTACTGCTTCCATCTCAGCCATGACGTTGTCGTACGCACGGTGCAGAATTGCAGTCAGCTCCTCTGATTCGGAGGCAAATTCGCAAATATTTTGCGAACGGAAAAACAAGTTGGTCGAACCTCTTGCTTCTTGGCTCAATTAGTGGCTCGTCGTGGCTGCTCTTAATGGTGTGTGTTGCCTTTACCTTCTTGCTCCATCGTTCCAGTATGTACCTAGGGGACACTTGGCTTACTTGTTCGAAGCTTAACACGCTTAGTGCGTGACGGCACAGTATCCCTCTCGACTCGAATAATAAACATTGGCATTTTACCTCGCAAACTGAGTCGTAGGTAACGCGAACTTGTCCAATATTGAGCTGGAAACTTGTTCTCCAACTTCGTATACTGAATAGCCTAGAGCAGAATTCTTTAATCTGGTGATGCAATTCGCCTTTCCTCTGAATTGGGCTTGGACTTCCCTAAACTTTGCTTGGGTGTACGCATCTTGAAACTGAGTTTCGATGGGGATTTGGTTGCCCATGGTATGACCGTATGAAAATCTGCAGCATCTGATTCTCTCTCTGCTTGCTCCCTGCTTCCGAGGCAATTATCGTACTGTTTGACGAACTGAATGAGCGAGCTGTTACGGGTGATGTACTTGTTAAAAAATGAATGCATGCTCTCGCTCCTTTGTGTGCTTCTCATCCCTGCCCAGAAGTGGTGGTCCAGATAGATAGGAACCCATATGTGACGGTCTTCGTACAGATATGCATAATACACCCAAACACACACTGTAAAATACACCCGAGAGACAGTACAATTTACACCTCTGCTGCAGAATTTAAAAACACATTACCTGAGAGCCACTTGTTGTCCGCAAGACCAAAATTCACCAGAAAATCGTTCCAATTCCTATCGAATGAGTCTTTGCTGTGAGAGTTCCAAAACAACATGGCTCATTTGTTGTTCGACATCGGCGTGTGCCTTGTACCGTTTAATTTGCTTGGAATCTTCTTCATGATGTGCCAAATACACCAGCGGTGAACTGTTGTTGGCATACAGGCCTCTAGAGCCCTTTTCATTGATGCGCATGATCGGTGAGAAACCCTTTCGGAGCGTTTCCTCCCATGCAACGAAGCCAGCATTGAAATAACCATTTGAATGATTCAATTTCTCGTTCTTCATCAAAGAGCATCCGAGAAGTGTTGACTGGCCGTGGTGATTCACCCGACAAAGAACCACAGACCAAATTATACCTGAAACGAAGTGCCATGGTCCAGAATGCAAAATCATTAGGTACACCCCAACAATGCTTATAACACCCAATGACACGGCCAATATACACCTCTGCGGATTAGTAAAAATAAATTAATTTAGCATCATAAAAAGGGACAGTTTGTTACCTGTTTGTATTGTAGGTGGTGTCGAATGAAATGACGTCTCCGAATACTCACAGGCGGCTCTGCTTCTTGCGTCGGCCCAAAAGGCCAGCTTAATCGATTGATCCTCCTCGAGTTTGAGCTCGAAATAGAAATTCGGATTCTTCTCTTTCATCCTTAACAAATTTCCCGAATTCCTTTGCATCTTCTTGTTCGGAAACATTCGCACTTCCCTGGTAATGTAATTCCTCACGTCCTTTTCGATGAAATTTAACTCGCGTGACCCCGGCAGCTGCAACAAATGATTGGTAGGTTTTGCTTGGTCTGATACCGGCCTCGTCGTTATTCTCTATCGTACGACGAATGGACATGCTTAGTTCCCTGTGCTGTTTGAGCATCTCTGCTTTGCTTGGACAGCAGGGGTGTGAATGATCCAGCACAACCTTTGAAATGATCCAAGCACCGACATCCTTCAATGTGTATATAAATTCTTGCAGGACAGTTTAGACCGGCTGTCGGATTGGTCTTCTCGGTTGGAGATATTTTAGATTTCCATTTTCCCTCTCTGCTACATGTAATCAGTTGATTCTTAATCTCGTTTCCCTTCCTATTTGTGCACCGAACTCTTGTAGAGAAACCTGCAGCCTTGGCGTAGTTCCTGTAAAATTTTCCGGCATCTTCAAGGGTCGTAAAGGTCATTCCGACCTTCGGAACAAGCTCGTCATCAACAACAGAGAGAGGCTGCACAATAAACCGTGTCAGAACTGTGAATACACCATAAGTATGATACAAAATACACCCAATCATGGCTAATATGATACACCCGAACCGAAACAACTCAACTACAGAATGACCTTTAAAGCCATAACTCTCAATACACAGACTGCAGAATACACCATGTCAAAAACTAAAAACACACACATCATGTCTGATATAATACACCTGAACAACAACAACTCAATTAAAAATAACAAAAACCAGTAAAGTGTACATACACCCACACTTATAGCTAAAATACACCCAAAGAAGAAATTGATCTACACCCGAGCGTCTGCTATAAATTCCAGGTAATTAAACAATGTTCAGCAATTTTTTAAACTACACAATGCTATACAAATTACTGTAAATCAAACCTCAGGAACTTCGTTAGATTCAAATTCATCTGCTATAAATTCCAGGTAATTAAACAATGTTCAGCAATTTTTAAACTACACAATGCTATACAAATTACTGTAAATCAAACCTCAGGAACTTCGTTAGATTCAAATTCATAATCCACATCGCCTGGATTCAACGCAGAATCTGAGCTTGAAGGATCCATTATCTTCAAAACGAGCTCGAACTTTGATTTCAGAAAAACAACAAATCAAGAGAGAAAAACGAAGCTCGAGATGCAGAAAAAGAAAAAGAGAACGTAAACGAAGAACATACCAGTGAGAAAAGAGAGGAAAAGATCGATGGAGAAGAATGAGGAAAACGCGCGAGAAGAAGCACAACGAAATCTCAAAATAACGAAAATGAAGAAGGAAACAAATATTTTAAATTTGGAAGTTATATATACGCGGCATATTATATAGCGCGTGTAATCAACGTACCAGGAGGAGCGCGTATTTTAAATTTATTGTTTAATAAACTTGTAAAGCATACAAGCCATAAGGCTTGTATGCAGAGCTTTCCGTACCTACTAAACACTGTAATATCTCCTTAATAGACAGAACAAATGAGCAAAGTCATTCAGGAGTTGGATTCTATTCATTTCTCAATGAAGAGAGCCTCTAAATTGGCTAAGCAACTTGGTGGCAGGTCAATTTCTGAAATTCAACCCTTTTTTCTCCACCTACAATAGTATGAATCATTCATTGACTAACCCTTTTGTTTGTTATGCTATTCTTGGCAATAGATTGCTACTGACAAGTGTATTATGATGCTATTGCTCCTTATTGTCATCAGAGTGATAGTTATTGTTATTGTAAAGGTAAGAGTCTGTTTACTTATTCAAATAATATATAATCCTTTGAATTCATCTGATTTACTTGCTTAGTAGAAAGTGCTAATATTGTATAATTTTTCTCAATTTTTACTTTTTTATATGCCCTTTGCTTTTACACTAAAACAAAATCCAGATATTGATGAAGGTAACTTGGCTACATGTTAAAATAGCTAATACAAAATTGAATTTGATTAAATTTGATTAATATTCCAAAAACTTGTGCATGTGTACTGTGTAGCATTGCTCTTGGATGAAAAAAGAGTTAGTATCAACATTATTTTTTTTTATTAAAGCATTATGCATATTGCATGACTGCATGTGATTAGAAGCAGCTTTGGTTCAGGTCTAGAATTGATCATTTGCATTTATTCTTCAAGATATGGCTACTTTTAGCTACTTCTAATTATAAAGTCTGATTACCACTTTTTATTTATCTGAATGTATTTTTGCTTCTCTGTGATTGTCATTAATGAGAGGGTGAACAAAAAAAACGTTTTTAAGATAATATACTAAATTATTGCAAAATCTTTTGTGTCTTAAGTATTATAAAATAAAATTAAGCCTTTGATGATAAAGTGAGACTCATTCTGATATATCACTTATATGAAAACACTAACATATTATGCTAAGGGAAAGAAAAAGTAAAATGGCATTTTTTTATAACATTTTTGTCTTAGTGGTTGACATTTTTGGCATCTCTGGTTATTTTTGTTTGTGGGGTTACTTTCTTTTCTTTATTTCTTGATTATTTATTAATTTATTTTTGCTCTGTTCTATTTTCTATGACTCTATGGCTATGTAAGTCTTTGGCCTCTGGTCCTCCCTTCTACTATTGCTGATTCATTGGATTTATTATGTTGTTGGTACAATTTGCTGAAAACGAAAGTTTGGTACAATTTGCAATTTGAGAGGGATTCTTGTCATTTCTTTTGTGATGGGTACAATGAGGCTTCCCTACCCAGAAGACTATTTGATATAGTTGTGCACGATGTAGAGTTCTGTGGCATAGAAGGTATTTCAGTGTGTTATAGGGTTTAGATGAATGCATTTTCATACGTGCTTGAATTGTTATGCAGTTTTTTATATTGAACAATTTGAAGCTGATCCTTTAGCCATTTAGCTTTTGAGACAGCTTCCTTATATACAAGTTAGTCAAATCAGTTAACTCAGCCTAAGTAACAAAATAGTAGATTTGTTTCTGTTTTAACTTTTTATATTGGTACTTTCTTTCAATTTCACTGGAGTTTTGCTGAGAATGTTTGAACCATTAAATGTTTATATTCAGCTCTGCTGAGTAGAAATTTTAGCCTTATTTTTTACATGTCCCATTTTATATTGTTTAAAGAATTTGATGACGTTCTATAATTCAAACTAGTAAATTGGGTATTCCATTCAGTCATGACGTGTTCCCTTTTATATTGGTGGGAAGGCAAACTTCTGCACCAAAACGAGATCCAAACATTGGTGAAGATAACTCAGTTGCATGTTAAAGTAGCTAATACAAAGTTGAATTTATTTTAATTGATTAACATTCAATTGGATATGGTTGTAGTCATGAATTATGACATTCATTTACATTCCAAGGAGCAAAAATACAGGTAGAGATTTAAACTGAATATATTTTTGAATAGAACTCAAGAAATCAAATGTGGGACTCTATTCCTACAAAGAGCTAAAACTTGCCTCTTGACTATTTCAGTCTAGACAATAAAATTGGAGAGGGTGGTTTGGTTCTGTCTACAATTAAAGCTAATCTGCTATCATACACTACTAACATTCTATCCACTTGGATTTATTTATAAATAGATTCAGTTTTCCTTAGTTTAATTACAGTGTTGTATTTATGGAGTTGTCGATCTGAAAGCAATCCAAACAAAGAATTATCCAAATTCAAAAGTACCTATTAAGACTCATATAGTTTTTAAAAGTCCCTCTAGAGGCGAAAAGTACCTTTTTTTTGGATTAAATTTCCTTTTTTATTTTTTCATTAGACATTTTATCATTTTAACTTTCATTGCTAGTGTTATTTTTTTTTTTTATATGATGATGATTATTATTAGTTTTAGAAATTTTTATCATTTTGATGACATTAATACAAAACTTTCTTCATGTGTTGATGATATTAACATTAGATTTCATCCTTCTGATTAGCCAGTCAAAAGTAAGGATATTGCAAAACGATATGGGAAATATATAATTAAGATGAGCGGTTAAAGTTTACTGAAGTACCAGTGTACCGATATATACTTGAAAACTTTTCCAAAAGTTTAAACAGGAAAGCATGTATTAAGGTGTATTGTGTTAAGAAAAGACATATGTATTAAAATTGTTTAAAAAAAGACAACTCATTGAAATCACTAGAATTAACAAAATTAACTGGTTGAGATTATCATGTTCTTTGTTGTTTTATTTTTTTTTTAATAGTATTAGAAAACACTTCTTTAATTTGGAATATGCAAAAATTTATTTTGTCATGGATGATTATAAATGTTGTAATATTTTGTAATAGTCGTGTTACTATTATATATAATAATTTAGGCTTATTTTGACATAATTTGACATCATCCATATTTAATTTGTATTTTCACTACAAAATTTTGTTTGTATAAATTCTATAAGAAATATAAATTTTAATGAAAAGAAATAGTTAGATATTTCGTGCAATTGCACGGGCCAAATGCTAGTATTATATTAACTTGTGTGTTCTTCATCTTTGCAAATTACCCTCTTCACTCCGATGGTGTATGATTTTCATCAACATTCATGGTTTGTGAGTAAAAAAAAAATGAAATAAAATTAAAGCCCCGTTTTTTTTTGTTTTTTGTTTTTAATGAATTATGCCATGTTTTCTGTTTGAGTTAAATTTTAATTTGTTGATGCTTATTTGCAGGAGGTTATGACAAAGAAGAAAAAGCAGCTCTAGCCTATGATTTAGCAGCCCTAAAATACTGGGGAACCACAACAACAACAAATTTTCCGGTAATTTTAATTTTCATTTGCACACTTTTTTATGTTAATTCTCTTCTTAACTGCCTTGTATAGTATTACCCTCAATTAAGGGTTTGTGTTGAATAAAGCTCTATAGGCAACAAACATTATTGGCATTGGGATTAACATGCAACAATGTTGTGAACATATAAGCTATTATCCACTACTAGATAGAGGGCACTTTCTATGTTTGTGTCAATGTGCAATATTGAAAAAAGTTTCCTCTTTTATTGGGTTTTGTTTGCTCATAGAAGAAACTAATTTAGATTATTTGTCTTATCAAGCTAACTATGTTACAGTATATATAATTGATGTGCGTTAATTGGCAATTAAGGAAAACGAATATTCATTTTACACTATTTATTTAATTATCAAATATTTGCTAAGATGGTAAATATATAGAAGTACAACATTTTTGTTAATGTAGCAATATACGGTTAAATGCTATATATATTTTTATATTTTATTTGTATAATAGTACATATAAAATTAATTCAAAATATATATAATAATTATTTATTCTATTGGAATATAATTTTGATAATGACTTTAGATTAGTCAATATGAAAAAGAGTTGGAAGAAATGAAGCACATGACAAGGCAAGAGTATGTTGCGTCATTGAGAAGGTATGTGTATTCGTAATTGTATATACCTTTATTGTTATTGATTAATTTTATTCAAAAATATAAATAATGAATTATATATAAATAATATTTTGTACTGTAGGAAGAGTAGTGGATTTTCTCGTGGTGCATTCATTTATCGCGGAGTAACAGTACATTTGATTATTAGAATCTCAAATATATCTATGCAATAATGTATAGTGTAATTATTAATAACTGGTATAATTAAAATTTGTTAATGTAGTAAACTTAATTGATATGTGAAATATTAAAATATAAGACTAATGTTATTTTTTTGTCTGTCCCAAACTGTGTTAAGGGTTGTTTTTTGTCCCAAACTGTGTTAAGGGTTGTTTTATCCAAATATCAGTGTTATTAGAGAGTTCATTATTATATTTAAAATATGAATGTAGGCATCATCAACATGGTAGATGGCAAGCTCGGATTGGAAGAGTTGCAGGCAACAAAGATCTCTATCTAGGAACTTTTAGTAAGTGAATCTAGGCATCTAGCTATTCTATTCCACTTCTATTTTCTATTCTATGCATGTATATTCACTAGCACATGCCAACCATATTTTTAATTATGGGTAAAGAAACGTCCAAATAACTA
Source organism: Arachis stenosperma (assembly GCF_014773155.1). Lineage (NCBI taxonomy): Eukaryota > Viridiplantae > Streptophyta > Magnoliopsida > Fabales > Fabaceae > Arachis > Arachis stenosperma. The sequence continues at coordinate 141,247,609 of NC_080380.1, read as the reverse complement.
AACAAGAAAAAGATCCATGCATAATTACTAATTCTATGTGTCTCACTTCAATTGCGTTGAATATATAACCTCCTAAAATATCATGACTCATTAGATACACCTATATACAATCAATGAAAGCAACAATTGATGGTTAAAATAACTTGTGACTAATATTTTAAATACTATTAGGTAGTTAATATTTTTAGTAAATATTAATATTTTTTTATGTTTATTTTAAATTATAAATTTTGTAAAGAATGAAAATTCTAAAAACAAAAATTTAGTATTTTCTGAATAAAAATTAGTGTAGGCTCCACCTGGTCCAACTGGAAGGATACATACACAGTGAGTACAATGTTTATTATAGCAATTTCGAAATAATTTAAGCTTATTCCTTATAGACTTGAAATTAGAAACAAAAATTCCAACATATTCATAATCAAAAGTTCATCATAAGAGTATTTCCATAGCACTTTCATAATTTAGTGCATTGACCAAGGGAAGTTTCATCTACAGGTTCTTACTCAATCCATCAATCTAGCAAATAAGGATGTGAACTTTCATTGCTTAAGACAACATTTGTGTTTGTGTCTGATTGTGGAAATAGCTTCCCAATCTTCAATAGGCATCCATCTCTATGTTTGACGAACATAGAAAAACAGAATTACGAAACTCCGTTGAGTTTTGTGATGTGGAAACATCTTGTCTTGTTCATTTTGTCCATAGTCAAAACTCAATCTCCATCATCATTCTCACCATTTTCATTGTCTTCATCATAATCTCCATATTCTTCATACCCATTCTCCTCTTCAAGACCATTGAGTCGATAATCAATGTGCTGCCGTTCAGTTACTGATTTACATGTGGTTCTACTGTCTCAAGGGACTTGACTGCTTTCTCGAAGAAACACAACTGTTGAGGCATATCAGGAAGTAATGATAATCATCAGAATTATAAAGTTGGAAATGCGTACTCTAAGAACAAACAGCGGGAATCAGAAAAACCTGAGCGGCGTGGTGACGTGCTGCCTGTGTTAAAAGACTGCGGAACTGTCCTTTAGTGATTTCAATCGGAAAACAAATAGTGTAGCCTCCTGGTCATATTCATCACGAGCATTCTGCACTGCTGCAATGTAAAAGTTTCCCCTTTCCCACCTTTAGACCTACCTCTTCCTTATATTTGGTTACCATATACTTATAAACATCGCTGCAAAATCATAAAACTAAACAAATAAGTCATAGCCATGTATCCCAATCAAAGACAAATCAGGATTAATACATTACATACCTTTTCTCCTCACATTGTTGCTTTATTCCTGAGAACACCCAAAAAAGTATATCAAATCAAATAAATAAATATCCTTCATAAAGAATAGAACAGAAAAATGTTCTAAAATAGATTATTAGCACAGCTCCTAAGTTGTGGATTAAAATAAACCTGCTATACCAATAACGAAAAGTTGTAAATTTGTAATTTTAACCAGCATGACATTTACACAACTTGAAAGTTGAAAGCATATAATATGTATGGAGCATCCTAAGTTTGTCAATCTTCTATGTCTGTATCCTAATTGTTCATGTCTCCATACCCCTCATGCATTTGCATATTAGCTAGATTAGCTAGTTGGTTAGTTAGTTTTAGCTTAATTTCATTCATTTTCTTTGAAATAAACAAGCATTTTGATGAGTTTTATCTTCATACATTAAAGTACCAAGAGTTAGGTGAACTTTGGTCAATTTCATGCAAGTAATTCAAGAAACTTATGAATGAATTTGAATGAATGAATGTCTTGAATTTGTTGTATGGAATGGCAAAACTTTGATGCAAGTTCTTTGGTTTACGATACGTGAAGCAGAGCGCCCTGGAGCAAAGTGAAGGCCATCAAAGGCGTTGCCAACTTCAGCCTGACTACAAAGGAGTTGCTAACTTTGGTTTCCAACTTAGCAACGCCTTCCTCATTGCAGCATCACCACTTTCATTTCAGCTATGAAGTTTCAAGCTGGCAACTCCTTCCCATTCTAAATAACAAAGGCGTTGGCAACTTGATTCTCTAAGTTAGCAAGGCCTTCTATTTTTCAAACTAGGTTTCTAAGTTAGCAACTCCTTCCCTTTTAAATAACAAAGGCGTTGGCATCTTGACTCTCCAAGTTAACATCGCCTTCTTTAATTCAAAACAAGGAAGGTGGAGATCAAAACATGAAGGCGCTGGCAACTTGATTTTCTAATTTGGCAACGCCTTCCTTACGCTCTCTGCTTCAGTTTAGCGTTGTTTCTTCTCTTTATTCTGTTTCTTCATCTTCGTCTTCATCAATCATCATTATCATCTTCATCACCTATTCTTCTTCTTCGACCTAGACTTTAATTAAACAAACTCTTATTTTAACCCACCTCTTTCCTAACGGAAGACTACCTCCTTCCAAAGCTTTCTCTTTGTACCCACTTTTTAATATCTTTTCTTTGAGCTCGATACCTTCTACCTCTCTCTAAGCTCTCTTTGTGTCCAGTTACATATATTCTTCTTGATAGCCATGAGTTCACCGACAGAATTGGGCTCTACACCGACAGAGCCAATTTCAGTGTGGAAGTTGGTTTTGGCTTCTATGCCGTTAGAATCCACCTTGTCGACGCTGTCCAGATAGCATGACTAATACCATATATGTTTTAGTTCGGAATACCAAATTAATTGACTCTTTGGTGTGGTTCGTCGGAGTTATTTCTAATTTTGTTTTCGATCCATTAGTTATTACATCAATACCTATAAATTCGAGTGGCGGCACGGTTCTTTTATGTTTAAGGTTGCTGTTGGCGCTACCATAGCTTTTTGATAATTGGATTCGCCAAAGACATTGGGTACGCCTTTGAGAGAACCTCTTCGAGTATGCTCAGCATCGCGCCTTAACCATTTTGGGATCAGATTATGGATCCTGGAGATTTCGATCAACATGATCGATGTCCGCTGCAGAGACTTCTGGATGATTTTGCCAATAGAGACCAACCAAAGATCAGACTGACAGTTCTTCTCATTTTCATGGCAGTAAAACGAACTGGGTTACTTGGCCGCCTTATCTAGTAGATTCGAGTTATGTTGGCATTCACCGTGACAAAAGCATGTAATAGGTTCTGCGCAAAAGTGAAAATCATATTAATTTTCTCAATTCTTCTTCTATCGTTATTGGCGGTTGTGGCTATGTTCTGCGTCCAAAACAAGCCAGCATTACCGGAAGAGAAGTCAAGTGAGAGAAATGAGGAAGATAACAGATGCGCATTAGTTAAATACTTTCGAGAAATGTTTCGGACCATGAAGAGGCTGAATAAACTCAAGTTATGTCTGATGGCAACTGAGTTATTCAATTGGGTGACATTGTACGAGTTCTTATGGTACATTTTTTATTGGATGGAGACTGAGGTATTCGATGCAAAGCATAGAGAGCTTAACCCTAGTGGAAGGCTATTATATAACACAGGCTATCGGTATGGAACTCATCTTCTTATACCAACTTGGGTGGTTGTGCGTGTTATGTCCTTGGCTGTACAACTCATTGAGCGAGTGCTTGGCGCGAAGATCCTTTGGACACTGGCAATTATAAAATTTCCAGTTGCTCAAAGGTTCTTAGCGCCACCAAGCGCTCGCCCAATGAGCTCTACAACTAAGGACATAACACCCGTAACCACCCAAGTTAGCATAAGACGCTGAGTTCCATACTGGTAGCCTGGGTTATATAATGGTCTTGCACTAGAGTTAAGCTCTCTATGCTTTGCACCGAATACTTCAGCCGTACAATGCCACCTAGTTGAATAACTCAGCCGCTATCAGGCATAACATGGGTTTATTCAGCCTCTTCATGGTCCGAAATATTTCTCGAATGCATTTAAATAGTGCACATTTGTCATCTTTCTCTTTTATCTCACTTGACTCCTCCTTAGCTAATGCTGGTTTGTTTTGGACGCAGAACACAGCCACAGCCGTCACGGTAGAAGAAGGATTAAGAAAATTGGTATGCTTTTTACATTTGTGCAGAACCTATGTGCAGAACCTATCACATGCTTTCGTCATGGCAAATGCCAACATAATATCAAATTTACTAAATAAGGCGGCCAAGTAATCAGTTCCTTTTCGACTGCCATGAAGAATGAGAAAACTGGTATGCCAGTTTGATTTTTGGTTGGTCTCTGCTGGCAAGATCATCAAGGAAGTCTCTGCAGCGGGCATCGATCATGTTGATCGAAATCTCTAACATCCATAATCCAATCCAAAAAATGATTAAGGCGCGATGTTGAGTATACTCAGAGAGGTTATCTCCAAAGGCGTACCCAATGTGTTTGGCGAATTCAATTATAAAAAAAGTTATGATGGCGTTAGCACCCGCAAACATAAAAGGACGGTGCCGCCACCTAAATTTTTAGGTGTTGCTGTATAACTAAGTAAGTGATGGAAAACAGAACTAGAAACGGCACCGAGCCGCACCGAAAAGGTCCATATCCGGTATTTCGAACTCCACATAGATTGGTATTAACCATGTTATCTGGACAGCGTTGATAAGGTGTATCTCGACAACGAAGGCCACCAAAATCAGCTTCCACACTAAGATCGGTTCCGCTAGTGTGGAGCCTGATTTTTTCGGTGAAATCATGACTCTTAAAGAAGAAGGTATGTAACTGGGCACAAAGAAAGAGTTTTGAGGGAAGTAGAAAATATCGGGCACAAAGAGGAAGGGATTAGAAAATTGGCACAAAGGAAGGAGGTAGTCCTCGGCTAGGCAAGAGGTGGGTTAAAATAAAAATTTGTTTAAATAAAGCTTTGGTTGAAGAAGAAGAAAAAGAAGGTGATGAAGATGATGATGATTGATGAAGAAGACGAAGATGAAGAAACAGAGTAAAGAGAAGAAGTAAAGAGAAGAAGCGACACTGAACTGAAGCAGAAAGCATTTCAGAATGATGATTGTTTAGTAAGCATTTCAGAATGATGATGTCCCACCCAAAGAAATTGCACCTGATTTATCTAGTAATAAGAGTGAAAGTGTGACTAAATCAGCTACTCTTTCAATGGATAGTACTTTTGCAATAAGTAGTGAAATTGTGCTTGAGAATATTCGCAAGTAAGTTTTTTCTCTTCTTTTCCTTTGGGTTTAGTCTTTAACCAAGTTGTTTGTAGTTCTCAGGAGGAAAAAAATCTGACTTTGCAGGTTACACTTTTCAACATGGCGCAATTTAGGTCAATTAATTAGGTCAAACAGAAAACAAAGATGGGGCTTACGTCAAAAACCCAGGACTGAGATTTTTTAAGGAACTTAAGCTGACGAGTTCTAAATCTGATGCTAATTATGATGAGTTGGGCATGGAAGGACTTGAAGACAGACCTGGAGAATGCAGTTCTGATATTGGATCATCCCCGATGAATGTAGATAGTTCACCTCCTGAGGCTAAGAAGTACTCTCGGGCAAAACAATTATTGCAGTTTGATAAAGCTCATAGACCTGCCTTTTATGGTATTTGGCCCACAAAAAGGTTAGATTATGCTCGAGTAGATTTTGGGGTTAGTGCTATGTGTACTTAAAGCCCTTTACTGGTCATCACTATTAAACCCTCATTTGTTGATTAAATTCTTGAATTTGCTTATTTGTTGAAATATGTATTTGTAGTAATGCTGTTGGACCACGCCATCCTTTAAGAAAGGACCCAATCCTGGATTATGATGTCACCAGCGATGAGGAATGGGAAGAGGTGCATTGAATTTTTGTATTTAAGTTGATGAAATATCAAATGGATTCCACCTGCTAACGTGCATAATTTTCCAGGAGGAACCTGGTGAAAGTCTTTCAGATTGTGACAAAGATGAAGATGAATCTCTAGAGGACTGTCCCAAATCTGATGAAGAAAGTGAAGATGGGTTTTTTGTACCTGACGGATATCTCTCAGAAGATGAGGTAGAGGCTGTGCTATTGTTGTACTGAATTTGCATTTGTTATGTTTCGAATTCAGTGATTCCAATTTGGACCTTTGGTATGTTCCTATATGCCTGAGCGTCATTAACTCTGTTTATTCATATGTAGGGTGCACAAGCGGAAGGAATGGAAATTGACATTGAAACTGAGGGGGTTGATAGCACGCCAAGCAGTAAGGATGACAGTGAAAACGAGGAGTTTTATGCATTACTTCGACATCAGAAATATTTAAACAGTTTGACAGAGCATGCTCTTCGAAAAAATCAACCGTTGATTATAGCAAATTTGACTCATAACCAGGGTCTGTTATTGGATCGAAGTCTAAGTGGAACTCCTAAACAGGAGCAAACGTTCTTGCAGGCCTTGAGTATGTGTGTAATACCTGGTGGCTCATATATAGAAATGTCTATAGAGAAAGTGCAAGATGAGGACCACGAAACCTGTCTCCCTAATGATAAAGGTGGTGCTACTCCTTTGTTTGATATGGCTCCTATACTGGACTCAGACCTACCAATAATTGTAAGCTGCACGGGTTTCATTACTAACTTATATCTCTTAAGGATTGCTTTTGCAAAACTGCCCTTTATTTTTCTGTGATGAATTTTTAGCTTGATATTATGCTGCAGTATGCATATTTTATCATCTTGCAGGTTACTACTATTCAGAATTGTTCCCAGAGCATAAATAAAGTGTTAGGGTCTTTGCAACAGAAATTCCCATCTGTCTCAAAGTCCCTACTAAAGAATAAAGTGCGAGAAGTATCAGACTATGTTGATAACCGCTGGCAGGTATGTGAGCTTGAAGATTCCACAATCTACTAATTGCTGGCTCAAATGATTCCTTTCCTTTCATACAGTGCTGTATTGAGTCTATTGGTGTGATACATTTTACTTTATGGTTGATCTCATGTTTGTATCTTAAAAGTTAAAATCATGTTCTAACTTTAATCCAGGTGAAGAAGGAAGTTTTACTTAAGCTTGGCTTGCCTGTTAACCCTGGTATGCAATTTTGATTTTCCCACTCATTTACCCAAATTTTGATTTAGTTTTCCTTCATCTAAATTAAATGTATATATGAACATGCAGAAAAGAGAAGCATTGCTGCATTTTTCTTCAAAAGATGCTTGCCACCTGCGGATGGAAGTGTGAGACCCGGTGAAATTTCACCAATATCATCCCTGAAATCACATTCTGGCAGTAATCAAGAACAGCAGCAGAGTTCGTACAACATCTAGTCCAATGATGTCATTACCTAATGGCATTTCTGCTCCATCAAAAGAAGAATTTATGAGGCGAGTGAAGAAGAATTTTATTAGGTACTGGACTGCAGCTGGGTTATATTACGAACCATCAAAAGGGACTAAGGGTGAGACTTCCGTGTACCCCTCCATGATTTCTTTCTTTTGTGAAAAGGATAGGTATCAAGCATTTAGTGAGTCATTCTTGACCACCATTTTCTTTCCGGTTTTAAATATTCTTGTGATACAATATATGAACAGGATTAGATGTGCTTGTTTATCTCTGCCATTTTGTCTCCAAACTTCTTTCACTTTTGGGGTCATGCTCAGGATGGGAGATGAGTCAATAAGTGATAGATGTTAAAATATTGAAAAGTGGGAAGTTTATAGTTAAGCTATATGGTTTTTAGAGATTTTATTTTCACAATCCTACTCAAGTAAATGAAAAGAAGAGATGAATATGCTTTTTAATTTTGTGAAAGATGCTAGACCATGGTCTTTTGATAGCAATTTGAGCATATTCTTCTAATGAGCAGGAGTAGAGGATGCTGCATTATCTGGTGATGGAAAAGTAGCGAAGGGTGGTCAAGCGAAGCAGAAGTCAAAGAAACGTCATGAGTGAGTACACTCCCAACTATGATATTAGAATACTTATGTGGTATAATTGCTATTATGATTGGAAGTTGATATCCCTTAGTCTTAAATTGAATGAAATCTATTGTTAATTATGTTTTTTTGTCAGTAATACTATTTTACATGGAAATTATAGACTAATATCTTTGACTCCAGAAATTTAATACATGATTGATGGTTTAATTTTCTAAAAATGAATGGTTAATCTGAAGAATAAGAATAGAGAAGCTTTGATTACTCTAAGAAATCACATTGAGTGCAATGTAATTTCTATGAAAGGTATATATAACACAGTACATTTATAAACTTGGTTATTCCTATTTCTTCAATTCTTATAATAGCATACCTTATTCTGCAACAATATTGCATTGTAAATTCATATTGATGGTGATACTATTATACTAAAAGTGAAATCAAATTATAATCTATATAATCCTTTATTATGTAGCTTGCAGAATTATGATCTTTTTTACACTTTTTCTAATCTTACTCTATTATCGTTAAGTTAGATTAACTAATTGCTTACACTTGTAAATTAAAGATAGATAACTACTTATGCTACTTATAATGGATTGGATAAAAAATTTTAGAATCATAATTGTGCTAAATTAATATTCTTTTGTTTTTAAGTCTTTTCTCTTATTTTGTTTTATGATAAAATTTAGTTTAACATTTTCAAAAATAATGGTAATTCTTATCAAAAAAATAAATGAGCACATATGAAATTATTTGTTGTGATTTTTTAGAATCTATTTAGAATAATTATCTTTTAATTTAGATTTTAATAAGTATTATTATTAATTTTTTTTCATTCCCTATGATAATTAAGAAAAGTAAACGAAACAAAAAGGATCTTAATATTAATAAATTAAAGATGGACAAAGGAAATATTGAATGAAAAAAATATGTCAACTTCACTATTAAGATGTATATATGTGCAATATTTTTTACTTATATTATGTTTTAATTTTTCAAGATAACAATATTTAGTTTCACCTTTAATATATTATAAATAAGTAAATAAACAAAAGTAAAGAAACAGAAAATTTAAAAAGAATGAGAAAAAAATATTTTTAATTATAGAGATCTATTTAACATTTATCATCAGCTTTTTTTTTCTTTTATTTCTCTTTGTTTTTCTTATTTTGAATAATATAGTAAAAGACAAATTTCAATAATATATTATAAAAATATTTTTAAAGTGATATGATTATGCTATATTTAAATACTATTATATAAGAAAGAATTAAAGAAGTCATTATATGTAAAGTAAATATGATTGTCTTTTTAATTCATCTATATTTATTAAAGATAAATAATATTAATATTAAATACATTGAATAACTTAAAAAAAAAGTAAAATAATATTATATATTCAAATTTTTTTGTTAACCAAGTATAACTAAATTAGTTTAATATAACAAAAATCAGTTACAATTAGTATTATTTAATTATATGTTTCTTTTTTCAGAGGATCACAGAAATTACTGGAGTGGTTGTTTCATTTGATCCCAAGCCTCCTATCCAGGTGAAAAATGATCATCACAAATATGAATATTTTTTTTTTTGAAAAAATAATATCTTAAGATTTAAGAAACAGAGAACACCATTTCCAACCCTACCGAAAAATTAAACCGATACTTTTCATTCTCCCATATCCATTTATCTTATCTTAATGAATCATTTTATTGCTCTCTTTTTTCACGCAATAGAAACCAACAAAGTCTCTAATTACATGGATAGTTTTAAAGCATACTCAACAAATTTTTATTAGTTTAAAGATTCTTGAGACGAAATAATTTCTTTGTAGAAAAAATTAATGTATTTTATAATAATATTTGCAGGAATCTAATTATATTATAATAAAATTTATAATATAATAAAAATAATTTTTTAAATTTGTATAAGTAATGAAAGTTTATTAAAAACTAAAATATGTTAAAAATTTATTAGAGATTAATTTAGAATATATTCTTTAAATATTTACTTTTACGGGAGATAAAATATCGATTTAAGAAGTCACTAGATAGGACCGTCCTTCCCTTTTATAAGAAAATCTTTCTTTGTCGTGTGAAATCGTAGTCCCAACTCTATCGGTTTTGATGAAGTCAACATTATGTCCAGTTTGGTTTTTGTTTTTGTTTCTTATTTTTATCTTTGGCGTTCTACTTTCAAAATTTTGTGAAGAAAAATTGAAAATAGGTGATGAAATCAAAAAACAACTATTTTCACTTTTTCATTCCTAAAATTCTGAAAATCAAACAGGAAATGATAACAGAAAGCTCACTATCTTTGAATGATTTAATTACGTTTCTTGTTTGTTGCAATTCTGATTTCCGTTTCATAGATTCTCGTTGTTGCTAAATGATAATTATGCTGAAACTTGTTAATTTCTAACGTGCAATGATTATTAGCAATGGAAGAATTTAGTTCATTTTGTCAATGACAAAAATCATTGTCATAGCTATAATTTTAGGATTAGGACCATTGTATTAGACCAAAATTGTTAATTAGTTCGTTATTGATAACTTTGAATCTTAATCAAGGAATTATATTTGACTATTACCACTAATTTAAGCTGTCTACATTTATAGTAGATAATGTAGATGTATATCTACAAAATTATACTTTGCGAGTCATTCTCTCTCTCTCTTTTTTTTATTTACATTCTACGTTAAGTAAATTATTTATGTTAAGTAAACTACTTTTTTATTTTATTTTAGATATTAAGCTTTCTATGAATTTATGTTGATTATTCTTTCTTGTCTTTTGGCTGAAAAATCAAACTGCTCTAAAAGAATTTATGTTAATTATTTCTCCTTGGTTGTCCTCTTAAAACAAACTACTCTCATTAACTATTGCCGTTTTGTTTTAATATAGTTAGTTATTATTAATTGTTAATATTGGTGTTTGTTTTTTTTTTCTCTTGAAGGAAAATTGATAAAAAATATTTACGGATCTTTTACAAACACTAAGTACAAATTCTGCATATATAGCAAATTGTTACGTCATGATTTTGTAAGATATCTTTATCTTATACTTACTTGCTTTTATATGTTTATGTTATTCTTTTGCTCTTTTTTTTAAGTATATTGTTCTTTTGATGAAATATTTGCCTACCTTTAAATTATTAATAGAATTCATTCATCTATTAATATTTTTTTAAGGTATTGTTAGCAAACATAAAAATTACATTATTTTTGCTACCAAGATTCTTAGTTTAATAGTAATATCACTATGAACAGTTAGGTTTTCCCAAGAATTGGATGAGTTTACTAAGACATAGCCAAGAGTTTAGGGACAACGTCAATAGATTCTTGGACTATGCTTACTCTATTTTGCTCTTGTTGCCAATTAAATTTGGATGTTTGATTTTGTCAATGGATATGTTAAATTTAGAAAATAGCAATGGCTGACAAAAGTGTGCGATGAATTCCGTCCAAACCTGAAAGGTTGCATCTTCTTTTACTATTCGTGACGGGTGTGGCTCTGTCCTGCACCCAAGACAAGCAAGTATCTCATTCTTTGGGGACTTTGCCGCCAGTGACGAACCGAAAACCAGACTAGCAAATGTGTTCTTCTCATTCTTCATGGTAGTAGGAAGCGTGCTCATTGCCATGGAAAATGAGAAGCCAACATCAAAGATAAAATTGAAAATTTTCCAAACGTTCTTGGAGCCACCAAGTGCACACTCAATGGGTTCCACACCCAAAGATACAACACCTATAAACACCCGGTTTATCAAAATTCCCTGAGCTTTATACAACACGTCGATGTTATACACTGCATCCCTAGGTTTCCACTATATACCTCCTTCCCCATCCAATCAGTGTTGTACAAGAAGAACACCAACACATCTGTCTCTCCCCGTCAAACACACTCTCCATCCCTCGAACACCTCTGTCTCTCTCCATCAAACACTCTCCATCCCTTGAATGCACTCCCCGCATCCTTCGAACGCGCTCTCTGTCATACACTCTCTCCATCCCTCAAATGTAACACTACGTAGTCATGAGACCGGCGCAGCTAGAGTCGGAGTCAGCACCGTTGCAGCTGTAATAGGGGTCACCACTGGGGCAGCCAAGCCTAGTCTGAAATCTGGTCATGGTGGCCTCCATCGCCGCCGGAATACACTTAGCCTCGGCTATATAGCTAACAATGCTAATAACTATCTGCCAGATTGTCGGAGTACCTGTCAAACGAATCTCATTCGTCTGGCTCGGCGGCCCCGTTTTCAACTTGGTTCTCGAGCCCATCCTCGGTTACTACAGCAGCCGATGCACTTGTAAACTCGGACGACACTGTCCTTTTATCCATGCCGGTGCCGTTGCCCTTATAAGAGATCTTTTGATGATTGGCTTCTCCGCAGATATCGGCTACGCCTTTTGAGACTCGCTCTCCTGTATGGAACTTCGGGCACGCATCATAGTCCTATTTATGATTAGGTTCTGGTGTTTGGAGACGTCGATTAACATGATCCAAGTCCCCTGCTGAGCCTTCCTTGTTGACCTTGTGGCCAGCGACCAACGAAAAATTTGACTGCTAAATACGCTCTTCGCATTTTTCATGGCAGTGAGAAATGTGTTGGGTTACTTGGCCACGTTCCTTCAGAGATTCCCGACAATGTTCCCATTCACGATTACAAAAGCATCCGACCCTATCTGCGCAAACCTGACAGGCGGTTTATTCTTCTCGATGCTCCTTCTAGTATCTTTGACAGGTGTGGCTCTTTCCTGCCTCAAGATCAAGCAGGTATTACCTGAGAAGTCAAGTGAGCAGAAAGAGGAAGATGATAGATAGACGGTGGTTACATGTTTCCGAAAAATGTTAGGGGCGATGAAAAGGTTGAAGAAGTTGATGTCGCTAATGACGGTTACATCAATAAATTGGTTGGCATGGTCAATGATCTTTATGTACATTTATGATTGGATGGGGAGGGAGGTGTACAGTGGGAAGCCTAGGATTAAAGTGGATACAGTGTATGACACAGGTTACCGGTATATAAATTGTGGTCTTATACTACATTGGTTTGCTATGGGTGCTATGTCCTTGGCTGTGGAACCTATTGGACGTGCGCTTCGTGGGACAAAAATTCCTTGGGGGCTGAAAATTTTCTTGCTGGTGGCTTGGTTACGACGGTTTACATCAGCAAGCTAGCTTAGGACGAGCGACTGGAGCACTATGTGGACCTCTGCTTCTAAGATCATTACCCCTCCAACACCATCTGGGTTGAGTTTTGAGCTTCTTCGGCATTCTCGGCATTCTCCTTGCGGTAATTAATATATTTTTATAGTATCAAATACAAATTGCATGTCATATTAGGATATATTATTGTCTTGAATGATTATTCTTTTTGGCCTCAATAAAATTGGCCATGTAAATTTTTTATTTTTAGGATTTAGCCAAGTTAACAGGTTAACATGACTAAAACCTACAAATAAGAAATTCACATGGTCAATTTTATTGAGGCCAAAATGAATAATCATTTAAGATAAGAATATATCCAAATATGGCATGCAATTTGTATTTGATACGATAAAAATATATATTAATTACTGCATGGAGAATGCCGAGAACGCAGAAGAAGCTCAAGACCCCAATCCGAAGGGCGTTGGAGGGTTAACGATCAACAAGGCGCTCAAGACGCTCGTCCTTGACTAGCTTGCTGATGTAAACCGTGATAGCGAAGCCACAAGGAAGGATAAAATTTTCAGCTCCTCAAAGGTTTTTTTGCCACCAAGCGCGCGTGTAATGGGTCCCACAACCAAGGACATAGCACCCATAACCAACCAATTTATCGTAAGACCACAATTTCCATACTGGTAGCCTGTGTCACGCACTGTATGCACATTAATCCTAGGCTTCTAACCGTACACCTCCCACTCCATCCAATCAGAGATGTACATGAAGAACATTGACCATGCCAACCTCCTTTGTGTTTGGCTTTGTCCTACGTCAAGGATAAGCAGCTATTACCTAAGGTGTCACACGAGCGGAAAGAGGAAGATAATAAATGCGCGGTTGGGGAAGAGGTGGATTAAAATAAATCATCATCATCTTCATCACCTTTTTCATCAACCAAAGTTTTCGTTAAACAAACTCTTATTTTAACCCACCTCTTGTCCAGCCGAGGACTACCTCCCTCAAAAGCTTCTCCTCTTTGTGCCCACTTTCTAATACCTTTCTCTTTGTGCCCGATACCTTCTACCTCCCTCCAAACTCTCTTCTTTGTGCTCAGGTACATACCCTCTTCTTTGATAGCCATGAGTTCACCGACAGAATCAGGCTCCACACCGGCGGAGCCAATCTCAGTGTGGAAGCTAGTTTTGGTGGCTTCCATCGCTGTCGGGACCCACCTTGTCAACGCTGTCCAGATAGCATGGCTAATACCAATCTATGTTGGAGTTCGAAATACCGGATAAATGGACCTCTTTGGTGTGGCTCGTCGGCGCTGTTTCTGGCTCTGTTTTCCATCCTTTACTTAGCTATTGCAGCAACACCTGTAAATTCGGGTGGCGGCACTGTCCTTTTATGTTTGCGGGTGCCGTTGGCGCCACCATAGCTTTTTTGACAATTGGATTCGCCAAAGACATTGGGTACGCCTTTGGAGACAACCTCTCCGAGTATACTGAGCATCGCGCCTTAATCATTTTTGGGATCGGATTATGGATGTTGAAGATTTCGATCAAGATGATCGATGCCCGGTGTAGAGAATTCCTTGATGATCTTGCCAGCAGAGACTAACCAAAGATCAGACTACCATACCAGTTCTTCTCATTCTTCATGGCAGTCGGAAACGAACCGAGTTACTTGGCCGCCTTATTTAGTAGATTCGATGTTATATTGTCATTCACCGTGACAAAAGCATGTGATATGTTCTGTGCAAATATGAAAAGAATATCAATTTTTTCACTCTTTCTTCTACTGTTATTGACGGCCGTGGCTGTGTTCTGCTTCCAGAATAACCCAGAATTAGCTGAGGAGGAATCAAGTGAGAGAAAAGAAAAAGATGACATATGCGCACTAGTTAAATGCTTTCGAGAAATGTTTCGACCATGAAGAGGCTGAATAACATGTTGGGTTTTATTCAGCTTCTTCATGGTCCAAAATATTTCTCGGAAGCATTTAACTAGTGTGCATCTGTCATCTTCCTCTTCCCTCTCACTTGACTCCTCCTCAGGTAATGCTGTCTTTTTTTGGACGCAGAACACAGCCACCGCCGACAATAACGGTAGAAGAAGAATTTAGTAATATGAAATGCTTTTCACATTTGCGCAGAACCTATCACATGCTTTTGTCACGGTGAATGCCAACATAACATCGAATCTACTAAATAAGGCGGCTAAGTAACCAGTTCGTTTCTGACTGCAATGAAGAATGAAAAGAACTGGTATGCCAGTCTGATCTTTGGTTAGTCTCTGCTGGCAAGATCATCAAGGAAGTCTCTGCAGTGGGCATCGTTCATGTTGATCGAAATCTCCAACATCCATAATCCGATCCCAAAAATGATTAAGGCGCGATGCTGAGTATACTCGGAGAGGTTGTCTCCAAAGGAGTACCTAATGTCCTTGGCGAATCCAATTGTCAAAAAAGCTATGGCGGCGCCAACGGCACCCGTAAACATAAAAGGACGTTGCTACCACCCGAGTTTATAGGTGTTGCTGCAATAGCTAAGTAAGGGATGAAAAATAGAGTTAGAAACGGCGTCGACGAGCCACACAAAAGAGGTTCATTTATCCGGTATTCCGAACTCCACCTAGATTGGTATTAGCCATGCTATCTTGATAGCGTCGACAAGGTGGATCCCGACAGCGATGGAGGCCACCAAAACCAGCTTCCACACTGAGATTGGCTCTGCCGGTGTGGAGCCTGATTCTGTCGGTGAACTCATGGCTATCAAAGAAGAAGGTATGTAATTGGGCACAAAGAAGAGAGTTTGGAGGGAGGTAGAAGGTATCAGGCACAAAAAGAAAGTTATAAGGTGGGCAGAAAGAGGAGAAGCTTTCGAGGGTAGTAGTCCTCGGCTGGGTAAGAGGTGGGTTAAAATAAATCATCATCATCTTCATCACATTTTTCTTCAACCAAAGCTTTTGTTAAATAAACTCTTATTTTAACCCACCTCTTGCCCAGCCGAGGACTACCTCCCTCCAAAGCTTCTCCTCTTTGTACCCACTTTCTAATACCTTCCTCTTTGTGTCCGATACCTTCTACCTCCCTCCAAACTCTCTTCTTTGTGCCCAGTGACATATCTTCTTCTTTGATAGCCATGAGTTCACCGACAGAATCAGACTCCACACCGGCGGAGCCAATCACAGTGTGGAAGCAGGTTTTGGTGGCCTCCATCGCTGTCGGGATCCACCTTGTCAACGCTATCCAGATAGCATGGCTAATAACAATCTATGTGGAGTTCGGAATACCGGATAGATGGACTTCTTTGGTGTGGCTCGTTGGCACCGTTTCTAGCTCTGTTTTTCATCCCTTACTTAGTTATTAAAGCAACACCTGTAAATTCGGGTGGCGGCACCGTCCTTTTATGTTTGCAACTGCCGTTGGCGCCACCATAGCTTTTTTGACAATTGGATTCGCCAAAGACATTGGGTACGCCTTTGGAGACAACTTCTCCGAGTATACTCAGCATCGCGCCTTAATCATTTTTGGGATCGGATTATGGATGTTGGAAATTTCGATCAACATGATCGATGCCCGCTGCAGAGAATTCCTTGATGATCTTGCCAGCAGAGACTAACCAAAGATCAGACTGGCATACCAGTTCTTCTCATTCTTCATGGCAGTCGGAAACGAACTGGCTTACTTGGCCGCCTTATTTAGTAGATTCGATGTTATGTTGCCATTCACCGTGACAAAAGCATGTGATAGGTTCTGCGCAAATGTAAAAAGAATATAAATTTTCTCAATCATTCTTCTACTGTTATTGACGGTCGTGGCTGTGTTCCGCTTCCAGAATAACCCAGCATTAGCTGAGGAGGAATCAAGTGAGAGGAAAGAAAAAGATGACATATGCGCACAAGTTAAATGCTTTCGAGAAATGTTTCAGACCATGAAGAGGCTGAATAACATGTTGGGTTTTGTTCAGCCTCTTCATGGTCCGAAACATTTCTCGGAAGCATTTAACTAGTGTGCATCTGTCATCTTCCTCTTCCCTCTCACTTGACTCCTCCTCAGGTAATGCGGGCTTGTTTTGAACGCAGAACACAGCCACCGCCGTCAATAACGGTAGAAGAAGAATTTAGTAAATTGATATGCTTTTCACATTTGCGCAGAACCTATCACATGCTTTTGTCACGGTGAGTGCCAACATAACATCGAATCTACTAAATAAGGTGGCCAAGTAACCCAGATCGTTTCCGACTGCAATGAAGAATGTGAAGAACTGATATGCCAGTCTGATCTTTGGTTGATCTCTGCTGGCAAGATCATCAAGGAAGTCTCTGCAGCGGGCATCGTTCATGTTGATCGAAATCTCCAACATCCATAATCCGATCCCAAAAATGATTAAGGCGCGATGCTGAGTATACTCGGAGAGGTTGTCTCTAAAGGAGTACCCAATGTCCTTGGCGAATCCAATTGTCAAAAAAGCTATGGCGGCACCAACGGCACCCGCAAGCATAAAAGGACATTGCCACCTCCCAAGTTTATAGGTGTTGCTGCAATAGCTAAGTAAGGGATAAAAAACAGAGTTAAAAACGGCGCCGACGAGCCACACAAAAGAGGTTCATTTATCCGGTATTTCAAACTCCACGTAGATTGGTATTAGCCATGCTATCTAGACAGGGTCGACAAGGTGGATCCCGACAGCGATTGAGGCCACCAAAATCAGCTTCCACACTGAGATTGGCTCCGCCGGTGTGGAGCCTGATTCTATCGGTTAACTCGGTGAACTCATGGCTATCAAAGAAGAAGGTATGTAACTGCGCACAAAGAAGAGAGTTTGGAGGGAGGTAGAAGGTATTGGGCACAAAAAAGAAGTTATAAGAAGGTGGGCAAAAAGAGGAGAAGCTTTGGAGGGTGGTAGTCCTTGGCTGGGTAAGAGGTGGGTTAAAATAAATCATCATCATCTTCATCACCTTTTTCTTCAACCAAAGCTTTAGTTAAATAAACTCTTATTTTAACCCACCTCTTGCCCAGTCGAGGACTACCTCCCTCTAAAGCTTCTCGTCTTTGTGCCCACTTTCTAATACCTTCCTCTTTGTGTCCGATACCTTCTACCTCCTTCCAAACTCTCTACTTTGTGCCCAGTGACATACCATCTTCTTTGATAGCCATGAGTTCACCGACAGAATCAGGCTCCACACCGGCGGAGCCAATCTCAGTGTGGAAGCTGGTTTTGGTAGTCTCCATTGCTGTCGGGATCCACCTTGTCAATGTTGTCCAGATAGTATGGCTAATACCAATCTATGAGGAGTTCAGAATACCGGATAAATGGACCTCTTTGGTGTGGCTCGTCGGCGCCGTTTCTAGCTTTTTTTCCATCACTTACTTAGTTATTAAATCAACACCTGTAAATTCGGGTGGCGGCACCGTTCTTTTATGTTTGCAACTGCCGTTGGCGCCACCATAGCTTTTTTGACAATTGGATTCGCCAAAGACATTGGGTACGCCTTTGGAGACAACTTCTCTGAGTATATTCAGCATCGCGCCTTAATCATTTTTTGGATCGGATTATGGATGTTGAAAATTTCGATCAACATGATCGATGCCCGCTGCAGAGAATTCCTTGATGATCTTGCCAGCAAAGACTAACCAAAGATCAGACTAGCATACCAGTTCTTCTCATTCTTCATGGCAGTCAGAAACGAACTGGGTTACTTGGCTGCCTTATTTAGTAGATTTGATGTTATGTTGCCATTCACCGTGACAAAAGCATGTGATAATTTCTGCGCAAATGTAAAAAGAATATAAATTTTCTCAATCCTTCTTCTACTGTTATTGACGGTCGTGGCTGAGTTCTGCTTCCAGAATAACCCAGAATTAGCTGAGGAGGAATCAAGTGAGAGAAAAGAAAAATATGACATATGCGCACTAGTTAAATGCTTTCGAGAAATGTTTCGGACCATGAAGAGGTTGAATAACATATTGGGTTTTATTTAGCCTCTTCATGGTCCAAAACATTTCTCGGAAGCATTTAACTAGTGTGCATCTGTCATCTTCCTCTTCCCTCTCACTTGACTCCTCCTCGGGTAATGCTGGTTTGTTTTGGACGCAGAACACAGCTACCGCCGTCAATAACGGTAGAAGAAGAATTTAGTAATATGAAATGCTTTTCAAATTTGCGCAGAACCTATCACATGTTTTTGTCACGGTGAATGCCAACATAACATCGAATCTACTAAATAAGGCGGCTAAGTAACCAAGTTCGTTTCTGACTGCAATGAAGAATGAGAAGAACTGGTATGCGAGTCTGATCTTTGGTTGGTCTCTGCTGGCAAAATCATCAAGGAAGTCTCTACAGCGGGCATCGTTCATGTTGATCGAAATCTCCAACATCCATAATCCGATCCCAAAAATGATTAAGGCGCGATGCTGAGTATACTCGGAGAGGTTGTCTCCAAAGGAGTACCCAATGTCCTTGGCGAATTCAATTGTCAAAAAAACTATGGCGGTGCCAACGGCACCCGCAAACATAAAAGGACGTTGCCACCACCCGAGTTTATCGGTGTTGCTGCAATAGCTAAGTAAGGGATGAAAAATAGAGTTAGAAACGGTGCCGACGAGCCACACAAAAGAGGTTCATTTATCCGGTATTCCGAACTCCACGTAGATTGGTATTAGCCATGCTATCTGGACAGCGTCGACAAGGTGGATCCCAACAGCGATGGAGGCCACCAAGACCAGCTTCCACACTGAGATTGGCTCCGCCGGTGTGGAGCTTGATTCTGTCGGTGAACTCATTGCTATCAAAGAAGAAGGTATGTAACTGAGCACAAAGAAGAGAGTTTGGAGGGAGGTAAAAAGTATCGGGCACAAAAAGGAAGTTATAAGAAGGTGTGCAGAAAGAGGAGAAGCTTTAGAGGGTGGTAGTCCTCGGCTGGGTAAGAGGTGGGTTAAAATAAATCATCATCATCTTCATCACCTTTTTCTTCAACCAAAGCTTTAGTTCAACAAACTCTTATTTTAACCCACCTCTTGCCCAGCCGAGAACTACCTCCCTCTAAAGCTTCTCATCTTTGTGCCCACTTTCTAATACCTTCCTCTTTGTGTCCGATACCTTCTACCTCCCTCCAAACTCTTTTCTTTGTGCCCAGTGACATACCTTCTTCCTTGATAGCCATGAATTCACCGACAGAATCAGGCTCCACACCGGCGGAGCCAATCTCAGTGTGGAAGCTGGTTTTGGTGGTCTCCATCGCTGTCGGGATCCACCTTGTCAATGATGTCCAGATAGCATGGCTAATACCAATCTATGTGGAGTTCGGAATACCGGATAAATGGATCTCTTTGGTGTGGCTCGTCGGCGCCGTTTCTAGCTCTGTTTTTCACCCCTTACTTAGTTATTAAAGCAACACCTGTAAATTCGGGTGGCGGCACCGTTCTTTTATGTTTGCAACTGCCGTTGGCGCCACCATAGCTTTTTTGACAATTGGATTCGCCAAAGACATTGGGTACGCCTTTCGAGACAACTTCTCCGAGTATACTCAGCATCGCGCCTTAATCATTTTTGGGATCGGATTATAGATGTTGAAAATTTCGATCAACATGATCGATGCCCGTTGCAGAGAATTCCTTGATAATCTTGCCAGCAGAGACTAACCAAAGATCAGACTAGCATACCAGTTCTTCTCATTCTTGGCAGTCGGAAACGAACTGGGTTACTTGGCTGCCTTATTTAGTAGATTTGATGTTATGTTGCCATTCACCGTGACAAAAGCATGTGATAGTTTCTGCGCAAATGTAAAAAGAATATAAATTTTCTCAATCCTTCTTCTATTGTTATTGACGGTCGTGGCTGTGTTCTGCTTCCAGAATAACCCAGCATTAGCTGAGGAGGAATCAAGTGAGAGGAAAGAAAAAGATGACATATGCGCACTAGTTAAATGCTTCCGAGAAATGTTTCAGACCATGAAGAGGATGAATAACATGTTGGGTTTTATTCAGCCTCTTCATGGTCCGAAACATTTCTCAGAAGCATTTAACTAGTGCGCATCTGTCATCTTTCTCTTCCCTCTCCATTGACTCCTCCTCAGGTAATGCTGGCTTGTTCTGGACGCAGAACACAGCCAACATAACATCGAATCTACTAAATAAGGCGGCCAAGTAACCCAGTTCATTTCTGACTACCATGAAGAATGAGAAGAACTGATATGTCAGTCTGATCTTTGGTTGGTCTTTGCTGGCAAGATCATCAAGAAAGTCTTTGCAACGGGCATCGTTCATGTTGATCGAAATCTCCAACATCCATAATCCGATCCCAAAAATGATTAAGGCGCGATGCTGAGTATACTCGGAGAGGATGTCTCCTAAGGCGTACCCGACGTCTTTGGCGAATCTAATTGTTAAAAAAGTTATGGCGGCGCCAACGGCACCCGCAAACATAAAAGGACGTTGCCGCCACCCGAGTTTACAGGTGTTGCTGCAATAACTAAGTAAGGGATGAAAAACAGAGCCAGAAACAGCGCCGACGAGCCACACGAAAGAGGTCCATTTATCCGGTATTCCAAACTCTACATAGATTGGTGTTTGCCATGCTATCTGGACAACGTCGACAAGGTGCATCCCGACAGCGATGGAGGCCACCAAAACCAGCTTCCACACTGAGATTGGCTCTACCGGTGTGGAGCCTGATTCTGTTGGTGAACTCGGTGAACTCATGGCTATCAAAGAAGAAGGTATGTAACTGGGCACAAAGAAGAGAGTTTAGAGGGAGGTAGAATATATCGGGCACAAAAAGGAAGGTTTAAGAATGTGTGAAAAAAGAGGAGAAGCTTTGGAGGGTGGTAGTACTCGGCTGGGTAAGAGGTGGTTTAAAATAAATCATCATATTCTTCATCACCTTTTTCTTCAACCAATGCCTTAGTTAAACAAACTCTTATTTTAACCCACCTCTTGCCCAACAGAGGACTACCTCCCTCCAAAGCTTCTCCTCTTTGTGCCCACTTTCTAATACCTTTCTCTTTGTGCTCGATACCTTCTACCTCCCTCCAAACTCTCTTCTTTGTGCCCAGTGACATACCTTCTTCTTTGATAGCCATGAGTTCACCGATAGAATCAAGCTCCACATCGGCGGAGCCAATCACGGTAGGGAAGCTGGTTTTGGTGGCCTCCATCGCTGTCGGGATCCACCTTGTCAACGCTGTCCAGATAGCATGACTAATAACAATCTATGTGGAGTTTGACATACCGGATAAATGGACCTCTTTGGGGTGGCTCGTCGGCGCCGTTTCTATCTCTGTTTCCCATCCCTTACTAAGTTATTACAGCAACACCTGTAAATTCGGGTGGCGGCACTGTCCTTTTATGTTTGTGAGTGCCGTTGTCGCCACCATAGTTTTTTGACAATTGGATTCACCAAAGACATTAGGTACGCCTTTGGAGACAACTTCTCCAGGTATACTCAGCATCGCGCCTTAATCATTTTTGGGATCGGATTATGGATGTTGGAGATTTCGATCAACATGATCGATGTCCACTGCAGAGAATTTCTTGATGATCTTGCCAGTAGAGACTAGCCAAAGATCAGACTCGCATACCAGTTCTTCTCATTCTTCATGGCAGTCAGAAACAAACTGAGCTACTTGGCTGCCTTATTTAGTAGATTGGATGTTATGTTGCCATTCACCGTAATAAAAGCCTGTGATAGGATCTGTGCAAATGTGAAAAGAATATAAATTTTCTCAATCCTTCTTCTACTGTTATTGATGGTCGTGGCTGTATTCTGCTTCCAGAACAACCCAGCATTAGCTGAGGAGAAATCAAGTGAGAGGAAAGAAAAAGATGACATATGCGCACTAGTTAAATGCTTCCGAGAAATATTTCACACCATAAAGAGGCTGAATAAAATGTTGGGTTTTATTCAGCCTCTTCATGGTCCGAAATATTTCTCAGAAGCATTTAACTAGTGTGCATCTGTCATTTTCCTCTTCCCTCTCTATTGACTCCTCCTCAGGTAATGCTTGCTTGTTCTGGATGCAGAACACAGTCACCGCCGTCAAAAATGGTAGAAGAAGAATTGAGAAAATTGATATGCTTTTCACATTTGCGCAGAACCTATCACATGCTTTTGTCACGGTGAATGCCAACATAACATCGAATCTACTAAATAAGGCAGCCAAGTATCCTAGTTCGTTTCCGAATGCCATGAAGAATGAGAAGAATTGGTATGCCAGTTTGATCTTTGGTTGGTCTCTGCTGGCAAGATCATCAAGGAAGTCTCGGCAACGGGCATCGTTCCTGTTGATCGAAATCTCCAACATCCATAATCCGATCCAAAAAATGATTAAGACGCGATGCTGAGTATACTCGGAGAGGTTGTCTCCAAAGGCATACCCAACGTCCTTGGCGAATCCAATTGTCAAAAAAGCTATGGCGGCGCCAACGGTACCCGCAAACATAAAATGACGTTGCCGCCCCCGTGTTTACAGGTGTTACTGCAATAGCTGAGTAAGGGATGAAAAACAGAGC
Organism: Arachis stenosperma; assembly: GCF_014773155.1. NCBI lineage: Eukaryota > Viridiplantae > Streptophyta > Magnoliopsida > Fabales > Fabaceae > Arachis > Arachis stenosperma. The sequence continues at coordinate 141,224,179 of NC_080380.1, read as the reverse complement.
TAGAAACGGCGCCGACGAGCCACACAAAAGAGGTCTATTTATCCGGTATTCTAAATTCCACAAAGATTGGTATTAGCCATGCTATCTGGACAGCGTCGACAAGGTGGATCCCGACAGCGGTGGAGGCCACCAAAACTAGCTTCCTCACTGAGATTGGCTCTTCTGGTGTCGAGCCTGATTCTGTTCGTGAACTCGATGAACTCGTGGCTATCAAAGAAGAATGTATGTAACTGGGCACAAAGAAGAGAGTTTGGAGGGAGATAGAAGGTATTGGGTACAAAGAGGAAGGTATTAGAAAGTGGGCAGAAAGAGGAGAAGCTTTGGAGGGTGGTAGTCCTCGGCTGGGCAAGAGGTGGGTTAAAATAAATCATCATCATCTTCATCACCGTTTTCTTCAACCAAAGTTTTAGTTAAACAAACTATTATTTTAACCCACCTCTTGCCCAGCCGAGGACTATCTCCCTCCAAAGCTTCTCCTCTTTGTGTCCACTTTCTAATACCTTCCTCTTTGTGCCCGATACCTTCTACCTCCCTCCAAACTCTCTTCTTTGTGCCCAATTACATACCTTCTTCTTTGATAGCCATGAGTTCACTGACTTCACCGATAGAATAAGGCTCCACACCGGCGAAGCCAATCTCAGTGTAGAAGCTGGTTTTGGTGACCTCCATCGGTGTCGGGATCCACCTTGTCAACGCTGTCCAGATAGCATGGCTAATACCAATCTATGTAGAGTTCGAAATACCAGATAAATGGACCTCTTTAGTGTGGCTCAACGGCACCATTTCTAGCTCTGTTTTTCATCCCTTACTTAGTTATTACAACAACACCTGTAAATTCAGGAGGCGGCACCGTCCTTTTATGTTTGCGGGTGCCGTTGGCGCCACCATAGCTTTTTTGACAATTAGATTCACCAAAGACATTAGGTACGCCTTTGGAGACAACTTCTCTGAGTATACTCAGTATCGCGCCTTAATCATTTTTGGGATCGGATTATGGATGTTGGAGATTTCGATCAACATGATCGACTACAGAGAATTCCTTGATGATCTTGTCAGTAGAGACTAACCAAAGATCAGACTAGCAAACCAGTTCTTCTCATTCTTTATGGCAGTCAGAAACAAACTGGGTGACTTGGCTGCCTTATTTAGAAGCTTCGATGTTATGTTGCCATTCACCGTGACAAAAGCATGTGATAGATTCTTCGTAAATGTGAAAAGAATATCAAATTTCGCAATCCTTCTTCTATTGTTATTGACGGTCGTGCCTGTATTCTGCATCCAGAACAAACCAGCATTACCTGAGGAGGAATCAAGTGAGAGAAAAGAAAAAGATGACAAATGCGCACTAGTTAAATGCTTCCGAGAAATGTTTCGAACCATGAAGAGGCTAAATAACATGTTGGGTTTTATTCAGCCTCTTCATGGTCCGAAACATTTCTCGGAAGCATTTAACTAGTGCGCATCAGTCATCTTCCTCTTCCCTCTCACTTGACTCCTCCTCTGGTAATGCTGACTTGTTCTGGATGTAGAACACAGCCACCACCGTCAATAACGGTAGAAGAAGAATTTAGAAAATTGATATGCTTTTCACATTTGTGCAGAATCTATCACATGCTTTTGTCGCGGTGAATGCCAACATAACATCGAATCTACTAAATAAGGCGGCCAAGTAACCTAGTTCATTTCCGACTGCCATGAAGAATGAGAAGAACTGGTATGCCAGTCTGATCTTTGGTTGGTCTCTGCTGGCAAGATCATCAAGGAAGTCTCTGCAGCGGGCATCGTTCATGTTGATCGAAATCTCCAACATCCATAATCCAATCCCAAAAATGATTAAGGCGCGATGCTGAGTATACTCGGAGAGGTTGTATCCAACGTCCTTGGCGAATCAAATTGTCAAAAAAGCTACGGCGGCGCCAACGGCACCCGCAAACATAAAAGGACGTTGCCGCCACCCGAGTTTACAGGTGTTGCTGCAATAAATAAGTAAGGGATGAAAAACAGAGCTAAAAACGGCACCGACGAGCCATACGAAAGGGGTTCATTTATCCGGTATTCCAAACTCCACATAAATTGGTATTAGCCATGCTATCTGGACAGCGTCGACAAGCTGGATCCCGATTGCGATGGAGGCCACCAAAACCAGCTTCCACACTGAGATTGGCTCCGCCGGTCTAGAGACTGATTCTATCGGTGAACTCGGTGAACTCATGGTGATCAAAGAAGAAGGTATGTAACTGGGCACAAAGAAGAGAGTTTGGAGGGAGGTAGACGGTATCGAGCACAAAAAGGAAGGTATAAGAAGGTGGGCAGAAAGAAGAGAAGCTTTGGAGGGTGGTAGTCCTCGGCTGGGCAAGAGGTGGGTTAAAATAAATCATCATCATCTTCATCACCTTTTTCTTCAACCAAAGCTTTAGTTAAACAAACTCTTATTTTAACCCACCTCTTGCCCAGCCGAGGAATACCTCCCTCCAAAGTATCTCCTCTTTGTGCCCACTTTCTAATACCTTCCTCTTTTTGCCCGATACCTTCTACCTCCCTCCAAACTCTCTTCTTTGTGCCCAGTTACATACCTTCTTCTTTGATAGCCATGAGTTCACCGACTTCACCGATAGAATCAGGCTCTACATCGGCGAAGCCAATATCAGTGTGGAAGCTGGTTTTGGTGACCTCCATCGCTGTCGGGATTCACCTTTTCAACGCTGTCCAGATAGCATGGCTAATACCAATCTATGTAGAGTTCGAAATACCAGATAAATGGACCTCTTTGGTGTGGCTCATCGGCGCCGTTTCTAGCTCTGTTTTCCATTCCTTTCTTAGTTATTACAGCAACACCTGTAAATTCGGGTGGCGGAACCGTCCTTTTATGTTTGCGGGTGCCGTTGGCGCGACCATAGTTTTTTTGACAATTGGATTCGCCAAAGACATTGGGTACGCCTTTGGAGACAACCTCTCCGAGTATACTCAGCATCGTGCCTTAATCATTTTTGGGATCAGATTATGAATGTTGGAGATTTTGATCAACATGATCGATGCCCGCTGTAGAGAATTTCTTGATGATCTTGCCAGCAGAGACCAACCAAAGATCAGACTAGCATACCAGTTCTTCTCATTCTTCATGGCAGTTGGAAACGAACCGAGTGAAAAGCATATCAACTTTCTCAATCCTTCTTCTAATGTTATTGACAGCGGTGGCGTATCCAGAACAAGCCAGCATTACTGAAGAGGAATCAAGTGAGAGGGAAGAGAAATATGACATATGTGTACTAGTTAAATGCTTCCGAGAAATGTTTCAGACCATAAAGAGGTTGAATAACATGTTGGGTTTTATTCAGCCTCCTCATGGTCTGAAACATTTCTCCGAAGCATTTAACTAGTGCGCATTTGTCATCTTCCTCTTCCCTCTCACTTGACTCCTCTTCAGGTAATGCTTGCTTGTTCTGGATGCAGAACACAGCCAAAGCCGTCAATAACGGTAGAAGAAGAATTGAGAAGATTGATATACTTTTCACATTTGTGCAGAACCTATCACATACTTTTGTCACGGTGAATACCAACATTACATCGAATCTACAAAATAAGGCAGCCAAGTAATCCAGTTTGTTTCTGACTGCCATGACGAATGAGAAGAATGGTATGCCAGTCTGATCTTTGGTTGTTCTCTGCTGGCAAGATCATCAATGAAGTCTCTGCAGTGGGCATCATTCATGTTGATCAAAATTTTCAACATCAATAATCCGATCCCAAAAATGATTAAGGCGTGATGCTGAGTATACTCGGAGAGGTTATCTCCAAAGGCGTACCCAATGTCTTTGGCAAATCCAATTGTCAAAAAACTATGGTGGCGCCAACGGCAGTTGCAAACATAAAAGGACAGTGCCGCCACCCGAATTTACCGGTGTTGCTGTAATAACTTAGTAAGGGATGGGAAACAGAGATAGAAACGGCGCCGACGAGCCACACCAAAGAGGTCCATTTATCCGGTATGTCAAACTCCACATAGATTGTTATTAGTCATGCTATCTGGACAGCGTTGACAAGGTGGATCCCGACAGCGATGAAGGCCACCAAAACCAGCTTCCCTACCGTGATTGGCTCCGCCGATGTGGAGCTTGATTCTATCGGTGAACTCATGGCTATCAAAGAAGAAGGTATGTCACTGGGCACAAGGAAGAGTGTTTGGAGGGAGATAGAAGGTATCGGGCACAAAGAGGAAGGTATTAGAAAGTGGGTAGAAAGAGGAGAAGCTTTGGAGGGTGGTAGTCCTCGACTGGGCAAGAGGTGAGTTAAAATAAATCATCATCATCTTCATCACCTTTTTCTTCAACCAAAGCTTTAATTAAACAAACTCTTATTTTAACCCACCTCTTACCCAGCCGAGGACTATCTCCCTCCAAAGCTTCTCCTCTTTGTGCCTACTTTCTAATACCTTCCTCTTTGTGCCCGATACCTTCTACCTCCCTCCAAACTCTCTTCTTTGTGCCCAATTACATACCTTCTTCTTTGATATCTATGAGTTCACCGAGTTCACCTACAGAATCAGGTTCCACACTAGCGGAGCCAATCTCAGTGTAGAAGCTGGTTTTGGTGGCCTCCATCGCTGTCGGGATCTACCTTGTCAACGCTGTCCAGATAGCATGGCTGGTGCACGAAATTGTTATCATCAATAATGGCGCCAATAGACTTGGAGCTCTCAAACGTGAATCACACTTTGTCACAACTTCGCACAACTAACCAGCAAGTGCACTGGGTCATCCAAGTAATACCTTACGTGAGTAAGGGTCGATCCCACGGAGATTGTCGGCTTGAAGCAAGCTATGGTCACCTTGTAAATCTCAGTCAGGCGGATTCAAATGGTTATGGAGTTTTAATGATTAAAAAGATAAATAAAACATAAAGATAAAGATAAAGATACTTATGTAAATCATTGGTGGGAATTTCAGATAAGTGCATAGAGATGCTTTGTCCGTGTTGAATCTCTGCTTTCCTACTATCTTCATCCAATCCTTCAAACTCCCTTCCATGGCAAGCTGTATGTTCGGGTTTCACCGGCGTCAATGGCTACCTCCCGTCCTCAGTGAAAATGGTCCAAATGTGCTGTCACCACACGGCTAATCATCTGTCGGTTCTCGATCATGTTGGAATAGAATCCAGTGATCCTTTTGCATCTATCACTACGCCCAACACTCGCAAGTTTAAAGCTCGTCACAGTCATTCCTTTCCAGATCCTACTCGAAATACCACAGACAAGGTTTAGACTTTCTGGATCTCAGGAATGGCCACCAATAATTCTAGCTTATACCACGAAGACTCCAATCTTTCGGAATGGAGGCTAAGAGATACACGCTCGATCTAAGGTAGAACGGAAAGTGGTTGTCAGTCACGTGTTATAGGTGAGAATGATGATGAGTGTCACGGATCATCACATTCATCATGTTGAAGTGCAGCGAATATCTTAGAACAAGAATAAGTTGAATTGAATAGAAAATAGTAGTAATTGCATTAATACTCAAGGAACAGTAGAGCTCCACACCCTTAATCTATGGTGTGTAGAAACTCCACCGTTGAAAATACAACAAGGTCCAGGCTTGGCCGTGAGGCAAGCCTCTCCAAAATGTGATCAAGAGATCAAAAGATGATCAAAAGATAAAAATACAATAGTAAGAGGTCCTATTTATAAAGAAACTAGCTACTAGGATTTACAGAAATAGGTAAATGATGCACAAATCCACTTCTGGGCCTACTTGGTGTGTGCTTGGGCTGAGCATTGAGCTTCACATGTGTAGAGGCTTCTCTTGGATTTAAACGCCAGCTTTGGTGCCAGTTTGGGCATTTAACTCCAGCTTTTATGCCAGTTCTGGCGTTTTGACTTCAGAATAGGACAGAGAAGGGGCGTTTGAATGCCAGTTTTCGTCGTCAAAACTCGAGCAAAGTATGGACTATTATATATTTATGGAAAGCTCTGGATGTCTAATTTCCAACGCAATTGAGAGCGTGCCATTTGGAGTTCTGTAGCTCTAGAAAATTCACTTTGAGTGCAGAGAGGTCAGAATCCAACAGCATCTGCAGTCCTTTGTCAGCCTCTGAATCAGATTTTTGCTCAGGTCCCTCAATTTCAGCCAGAAAATACCTGAAATCACAGAAAAACACACAAACTCATAGTAAAGTCTAGAAATATGAATTTTACATAAAAACTAATAAAAACATCCCAAAAAGTAGCTAGATCCTACTAAAAACTACCTAAAAACAATGCCAAAAAGTGTATAAATTATCAGCTCATCACAACACCAAACTTAAATTGTTGCTTGTCCCCAAGCAATTAAAAACAAAATAGGATAAAAAGAAGAGAATATACAATGAATCCCACAGTATCAATGAAACTTAGTCCTAATTAGATGAGAGGGGCTTGTAGCTTTTTGCTTCTGAACAGTTTTGGCATCTCACTTTTTCCTTTGAAATTCAGAATGATTGGCATCTATAGGAACTCAGAGTTTCAGATAGTGTTATTGATTCTCCTAGTTCAGTATGTTGATTCTTGAACACATCTACTTTATGAGTCTTGGCCGTGACCCTAAGCACTTTGTTTTCCAGTATTACCACCGGATACAAAAATGCCACAGACACATAACTGGGTGAACCTTTTCAGATTGTGACTCAGCTTTGCTAAAGTCCCCAATTAGAGGTGTCCAGAGTTCTTAAGCACACTCTTTTGCTTTGGATCACGACTTTAACCACTCAGTCTCAAATTTTTCACTTGGACCTGCATGCCACAAGCACATGGTTAGGGACAGCTTATTTTAGCCGCTTAGGCCCGGATTTTATTTCCTTGGGCCCTCCTATTCATTAATGCTCAAAGCCTTGGATCCTTTTTACCGTTGCCTTTTGGTTTAAAGGGCTATTTGCTTTTTCTGTTTGCTTTTTCTTTTTCTTTCTCTCTTTTATTTTCGCCATACATATTTTTTTTCACTTCTTTTTCTTGCTTCAAGAACCAATTTCATAATTTTTTAGATTATCAATAACATTTCTCTTTGTTCATCATTCTTTCAAGAGCCAACAACTTTAACATTCATAAACAAAAAGATAAAAATATGCACTATTCAAGCATTCATTCTTGTTCTTTTGTATTTAAGCACATTTTTCATTTAAGAGAGGTGAAGGATTCATATAGCTTTAAGGCATAGACACTAGACACTAATGATCATGTAGTGAAGACACAAACATAGATAGAACATACAACATAAAGCCGAAAATAGAAAAATAAATAGACAAGGAGATTAAGGAATGAGTCCACCTTAGTCAGGGGGCGTCTTCCTCTTGAAAATTCTATGGAGTGCTTGAGCTCATCAATGTCTCTTCCTTGCCTTTGTTGCTCCATCCCTAGTGATTTTGGTGCTCCTATCCGTAGTTGCTCCCAATAGTTGTGTAGAGGAAAATGTATCCCTTGAGGTATCTCAGGGATTTCTTGATGAGGGAATTCCTTATGCTCTTGTTGAGTGCCATGAATGGGCTCTCTAATTATGCAGTCAAATACTCTAGTACTGAGCTATGGACCCTTGAGATGAATCTCTCCATCTCCCATGACTCGGAGGTGGAAGCTTTTGTCTTCCCTTTCCTCTTTCTAGAGGTTTCTCTTGCCTTATGTGCCATAAATGGTTATAAAAAAACAAAAAGCAATGCTTTTACCATACCAAACTTAAAATGTTTGCTCGTCCTCGAGCAAAAGAAGAAGGAAAGATGTAGAAGAAGAAGAAAATGGAGGAGATGGAGGGTGTATGGGGTTCGGCCAAGATGGGAAGAAGGTGTTTGTGATGTGTGAAAATGAAGGGGTGAAGGGGGTATTTATGGGGAGAGATATGGAGGTGATTGGTGAAGGGTATTTGGTGAAGATTATTGTAGAAAGGTGTGTAGAGGAGAGAGAGTGAGTTGAGGTTGGTGGGGATCCTGTGGGATCCACAGATCCTGAAGGGTCAAGGAATTCTTCATCCTTGCTCCAATTGGGCGTTCACAACGCCTTAGAGTGCAATTCTGGCATTTAAACGCCAGTCTGCTGCCCTGTTCTGGCGTTTAAACGCCAGCTTTCCTTCTTGTTCTGGCGTCTAAATGCCAGTTTGTTGCCCTGTTTTGGCGTGTAAACGCCAGTCTGGTGCCCTGTTCTGGCATTTAAACACCCAGAAAGGTGCCAGATTGGGCGTTTAAACGCCCATTTTGCTGCCCTTACTGGCATTTAAACGCCAGTAAGTCCTTCCTCCAGGGTGTGCTATTTTTGACTTCTGCTTTATTTTTATGAGTGTCTTTGTGACTTCACATGATCATCAACATAAAAGAAAACATAAAATAACATAGATAAAATAAAATTAGATAATAAAATAAAATTGGGTTGCCTCTTAATAAGCGCTTCTTTAATGTCAATAGCTTGACACTGAGCTCTCATGCAGTCTCACAGATGATCAGAGTATGGTTGAGATCTCTCAACACCAAACTTAGAGTTTGAATGTGGGGGCTCTTGTTTGACTCTGTATTGGGAGAAGCTCTTCACGCTTACTCTCCATGGTTACAGATGGAGAACCTTGAGTCTTTACTACAAGGCATTCTTCATTCACATGAAGGATCAACTCTCCTCTGTCAACATCAATCACAGCTCTTGCTGTGGCTAGGAAGGGTCTTCCAAGGATGATGGATTCATCCTCATCCCTCATAGTGTCTAGGATTATGAAATCAGCAGGGAAGTAAAGGCCTTCAACTTTCACTAGCACGTCCTCTACTAGTCCATAAGACTTTTTCATAGATTTATCTGCCATCTCCAATGAGAATTGGGCAGCCTGTACCTCATAGATTCCCAGTCTCTCCATCACAGAGAGTGGCATCATGTTTACCCTTGACCCCAGGTCACACAGAGCTTTTTCAAAGATCATGGTGCCTATGGTACAGGGTATTAAGAATTTACCAGGATCCTGTCTCTTTTGAGGTGAAGTTTGCTGAACCAATGTATTCACTTCATTGGTGAGCAAGAGAGGATCACCTTCCCAAGTCTCATTACCAAATAATTTGGTATTCAGCTTCATGATTGCTCCTAAGTACTGGGCAACTTGCCCTTCAACAATGTCTTCATCTTCTTCAGAAGATGAATAATCATCAAAGCTCATGAATGGTAAAAGGAAGTCCAATGGAATCTCTATGGTCTCTGTATGAGCCTCAGATTCCTTTGGTTCCTCATGAGGGTATTCCTTACTGAATGGTGGACGTTCCTTGAGGTCTTCCTCATTGGGATTTTCATCATCCTCCTTCCCTATGGTTTCGGCCATTTTGATTACTTCAATGGCCTTGCACTCTCCTTTTGGATTTTCTTCTGTATTCCTTGGGAGCGTGCTGGGAAGAGTTTCAGTGACCCTTTTACTCAGCTGGCCCACTTGTGCCTCCAAGTTTCTAATGGAAGATCTTGTTTCAGTCATGAAACTAAGAGTGGCCTTAGATAGATCAGAGACTATGTTTGCTAAGCTAGAAGGATTCTGCTCAGAATGCTCTGTCTGTTGCTGAGATGATGATGGAAAAGGTTTGCTATTGCTAAACCTATTTCTTCCACCATTGTTATTATTAAAGCCTTGCTTCTGTTGATCCTTCCATGAAAATTTGGATGATTTTTCCATGAAGGATTATAGGTGTTGCTAAAGGCTTCACCCATGTAATTCACCTATGTCATTGCAGGGTTCTCAGGATCATAAGCTTCTTCTTCAGAAGATGCTTCTTTAGTACTGTTGGATGCATTTTGCAATCCATTCAGACTCTGAGAGATCATATTGACTTGTTGGGTCAATATTTTGTTCTGAGCCAGTATGGCATTCAAAGCATCAATTTCAAGAACTCCTCACTTTTGGGGCGTCCCATTACTCACAGGATTCCTCTCAGAGGTATACATGAACTGGTTATTTGCAACCATTTCAATAAGTTCCTGAGCTTCTGCAGGTGTTTTCTTTAGTTGAATGGATCCACCTACAGAATGGTCTAGTGACATCTTGAAAAATTCAGACAGACCATCATAGAATATATCTAATGTGGTCCATTCTGAAAGCATGTCAGAAGGACACTTTTTGGTCAGTTGCTTGCATCTTTCCCAAGTTCCATAGAGGGATTCACCTTCCTTCTGTTTGAAGGTTTGGATTTCCACTCTAAGCTTGCTCATCTTTTGAGGTGGAAAGAATTTGGCCAAGAAAGCACTGACCAACTTATCCCAAGAGTTCAGGCTTTCCTTAGGTTGTGAATCCAACCATGTTCTAGCTCTGTCTCTTACAGCAAAAGGGAAAAGCATAAGCTTGTAGACTTCAGGATCAACTCCATTGGTCTTAACAGTATCACAGATCTGCAAGAACTCAGTTAAAAACTGATAAGGGTCTTCTGATGGAAGTCCATAAAACTTGCAGTTTTGTTGCAGTAGAGAAACTAATTGAGGCTTTAGCTCAAAATTGTTTGCTCTTATGGGAGGGATTGAGATGCTTCTTCCATAGAAGTTGGAAGTTGGTGTAGTAAAATCACCAAGCATCTTTCTTGCATTGTTGTTTGGTTTGGCCATAATTGTTTCTTTTGCTGCTTCCTTTTCAAAAATTTTAGTGAGGTCCTCTTCAGAGTTTTGTGCTTTAGCTGCTCTTAGCTTTCTCTTTAGAGTCCTTTCAGGTTCATGATCAGCTTCAACAAGTATGCCTTTACCCTTGTTCCTGCTCATATGAAAGAGAAGAAAACAAAGAAAATATGGAATCCACTATGTCACAGTATAGAGATCCCTTGAGGTGTCAGAGGAAAATAAGAATAGAAGAAGGAGGTAGGTAAAATTTCGAACACACAAAGAAGGAGTGAGTCCTAATTGACAATGGAGGAGGAATGTTAATGTTCAAATAAGAAAATGAGAAAAAGGGATGAGATTTTCGAAAATCAAATTGAAAATTCAAAACAATTAGTTAATTGAAAAAGATTTGAAAATCAATTTTGAAAAGATAAGAAGTTAGAAAAGATTTTGAAATCAAATTTTTGAAAAAAAAAAGATATGATTTGAAAAATATAATAATTAAAAAGATATGATTGAAATTTATTTTAAAAAAGAGTTGAAAAAGAAATTTTAAAAAGATTTGATTTTGAAAAAGATATGTTTGAAAAGATATGATTTTGAAAAAGATATGATTGAAAATATTTGATTTGAAAAAGATTTGATTTTGAAAAATCATGAAGATTTGAAAAAGATTTGATTTGAAAACAAGATTCCTCCCCTAGTTTCATCCTGGCGTTAAACGCCCAGGAGCTGCATGTTTTGGGCGTTTAACGCCCAATCGCTGCATGGTTTGGGCGTTTAAATGCCCAGCCAGGTACTCTGACTGGCATTTAAATGCCAGTTTTCCTTCTTCACTGGGCGTTTTAAACGCCCAGCTTTTTCTCTGTAAATCATCTGCTTTATGTTCTTGGATCTTCATTTTGCTATATCCTTTATTCAAGAAGATATATTTTCAATTTTGAAAAACAACAAAATAAGTCAAAACATATAATTCTTAGATCAAAACACAAGATATATGCAAGAACATTATGAGCGTCAAGATGAACATCAAGAACTCAGTTTTCTAAATGAAAGAAAACATGAAGGACACCAAACTTAGAACTTTATCATGTTTGGGCCACATGAATGCAAGAATGCATATGTAGAACATCATGCAGTGCAAATCAATAAATCATGAAGATCAAACAAGGCAATTCATCAAGAACGACTTGAAGATCATCAAGAACACAATGCATGTGATTCAAAAATTGCAAGACAATCAAAATCATGCAATTGACACCAAACTTAAAATTTGGCCATATGTTCAAACAAGAACCATGAAATATTTTTTGTTTTTATGATTTTATACCTTTTTTGGTTTTTTTCGAAAATTAAATTTAGAAAAATGAAAACAAAAAAAAATTGAAATATTTTTGAAAACTTTTTGAAAATAAAATAAAGAAAAATTACCTAATCTGAGCAACAAGATGAACCATCAGTTGTCCAAATTCGAACAATCCCCGGCAACGGCACCAAAAACTTGGTGCACGAAATTGTGATCATCAATAATGGCGCCAATAGACTTGGAGATCTCTAACGTGAATCACACTTTGTCACAACTTCGCACAACTAACCAGCAAGTGCACTGGGTCGTCCAAGTAATACCTTACGTGAGTAAGGGTCGATCCCACGGAGAATGTCAGCTTGAAGCAAGCTATGGTCACCTTGTAAATCTCAGTCAGGCGGATTCAAATGGTTATGGAGTTTTAATAATTAAAAAGATAAATAAAACATAAAGATAAAGATAGAGATACTTATGTAAATCATTGGTGAGAACTTCATATAAGTGCATAGAGATGCTTTGTCCCTGTTGAATCTCTGCTTTCCTACTGCCTTCATCCAATCCTTCAAACTCCCTTCCATGGCAAGCTGTATGTTCGGGTTTCACCGGCGTCAATGGCTACCTCCCGTCCTCAGTGAAAATGGTCCAAATGTGCTGTCACCACACGGCTAATCATCTGTCGGTTCTCGATCATGTTGGAATAGAATCCAGTGATCCTTTTGCGTCTGTCACTACGCCCAACACTCGCGAGTTTGAAGCTCGTCACAGTCATTCCTTTCCAGATCCTACTCGAAATACCACAGACAAGGTTTAGACTTTCTGGATCTCAGAAATGGCCGCCAATAATTCTAGCTTATACCACGAAGACTCCGATCTTTCGGAATGGAGGCTAAGAGATACACGCTCGATCTAAGGTAGAACGGAAGTGGTTGTCAGTCACGCGTTCATAGGTGAGAATGATGATGAGTGTCACGGATCATCACATTCATCATGTTGAAGTGCAGCGAATATCTTAGAACAAGAATAAGCTGAATTGAAAGAAAATAGTAGTAATTGCATTAATACTCAAGGAACAGCAGAGCTCCACACCCTTAATCTATGGTGTATAGAACTCCACCGTTGAAAATACATAAGAACAAGGTCCAGGCATGGCCGTGAGGCCAGCCTCCCCAAAACATGATCAAGAGATCAAAAGATGATCAAAAGATAAAAATACAATAGTAAGAGGTCCTATTTATAATGAAGCTAGCTACTAGGGTTTACAAAAATAGGTAAATGATGCACAAATCCACTTCCGAGCCCACTTGGTGTGTGCTTGGGCTGAGCATTAAGCTTCACATGTGTAGAGGCTTCTCTTAGAGTTAAACACCAGTTTTGGTGCCAGTTTGGGCGTTCAACTCCAGCTTTTATGCCAATTCTGGCGTTTTGACTTCAGAATAGAGCAGAGAAGGGGCGTTTGAACGCCAGTTTGCATCATCAAAACTCGAGCAAAGTATGAACTATTATATATTGCTGGAAAGCTCTAGATGTCTACTTTCCAAAGCAATTGAGAGCGCGCCATTTGGAGTTTTGTAGCTCCAGAAAATACACTTCGAGTACAGGGAGGTCAGAATCCAACAGTATCTACAGTCCTTTGTCAGCCTCTGAATCAGATTTTTGCTCAGATCCCTCAATTTCAGCCAGAAAATACCTGAAATCACAAAAAAACACACAAACTCATAGTAAAGTCCAGAAATATGAATTTTGCATAAAAACTAATAAAAACATCCCAAAAAGTAGCTAGATCCTACTAAAACTTACCTAAAAACAATGCCAAAAAGCGTATAAATTATCCGCTCATCAATGGCTAATACCAATCTATGTAGAGTTCGGAATACCTGATAAATGGAACTCTTTGGTGTGGCTCGCCGGTGCCGTTTCTAGCTCTGTTTTCCATCCCATACTTAGATATTACAGCAACACCTGTAAATTCGGATGGTGGCACCGTCCTTTTATGTTTGCGGGTGCCGTTGGCGCCACCATAACTTTTTTGACAATTGGATTCGCCAAAGACATTGGGTACGCCTTTGGATACAACCTCTCCGAGTATACTCAGCATCGCGCCTTAATCATTTTTGGGATCGGATTATGGATGTTGGAGATTTCGATCAACATGATCGATGCCCGCTGTAGAGACTTCCTTGATGATCTTGCCAGCAGAGACCAACCAAAGATCAGACTGGCATACCAGTTCTTCTCATTCTTCATGACAGTCGGAAACGAACTGGGTTACTTGGCCGCTTTATTTAGTAGATTCGATGTTATGTTGTCATTCACCATGACAAAAGCATGTGATATGTTCTGCGCAAATGTGAAAAGTATATCAATTTTCTCAATCCTTATTCAATGTTATGTTGCCATCCCATGAGCTTCTTTTATATCAATATATGAATCAATGAATGGTGGATCTTATTCACAAAATGCAATTACTTTTAAGACATCTACACAAGTTCGTTCTTCTTATTCTTCTGAATCTATGTAGAGCACAATGAGGATATATGGTACCAGAAAAAAGAAAGCAATACCTAGTTATAATTTAGTTCTTCTTCTTTGTTTCTATGTAGGCAATAACGCCTTCACAAACCTAAGTCAACAACGTCTTAAGCCAAAATTGCAAAGGCGTTCCCAAGTTAGCAACGTGTTCATATACTTCTAGGGACCAAAATTTCAAAGGCATTGCTAACAAAATGAGGAAGGCGTTGACAATGCCAATAATGAAACCTGCTATACCAATAATGAAAAGCTGAAAATTTGTAATTTTAACCAGCATTGACATTTACACAACTTGAAAGCATATAATATGTATGAAGCATCCTAAGTTTGTCAATCTTCTATGTCTGTATCCTTATTGTTCATGTCTCCATACCCTTCATGCATTTGCATCTTAGCTAGATTAGCAAGTTAGTTTTAGCTTAATTTCATTCATTTTCTTTGAAATAAACAAGCACTTTGATAAAATTTATCTTAATACATTAAAGTACCAAGAGCTAGGTGAACTTTGGTCAATTTCATGCAAGTAATTCAAGAAACTTATGAATAAATTTGAAGGAATGAATGTCTTGAAATTTGTAACTTGGCGGGTCAAGAGGTGGGTTAAAATAAATCATCATCACCTTCTTTTTCTTCAACCAAAACTTTAGTTAAACAAGCTCTTATTTTAACCGACACATTGCCCAGCTGAGCACTACCTCCCTCCAAAGCTTCCTATTTGTGCCCCCTTTCTAATACCTTCCTCTTTGTGCCCGATACCTTCTACCTCCCTCCAAACTATCTTCTTTGTGCCCAGTTACTTACCTTCTTCTTTGATAGCCATGAGTTTACTGAATTCATCGACAGAATCAGGCACCATACCGACGGAGCCAGTCTCAATGTGGAAGCTGGTTTTGGTGGCCTCCATAGCTATCGAGATCCACCTTGTCAATGCTGTTCAGATAGCATGGCTAATACCAATCTACGTGGAGTTCAGAATACCGGATAAATAGACCTCTTTGGTGTGGCTCGTCGGCGCCGTTTCTAGCTCTGTTTTCCATCCCTTACTTAGTTATTACGACAACACCTGTAAACTCGGGTGGCGGCACCGTCCTTTTATGTTTGCGGGTGCCGTTGGCGCCACCATAGCTTTTTTGACAATTGGATTCGCCAAAGACATTGGGTACGCCTTTGGAGATAACCTCTCCGAGTATACTCAGCATCGCGCCTTAATCATTTTTGGGATCGGATTATGGATGTTGGAGATTTCGATCAGCATGATCGATGCCCGCTGCAGAAGACTTCCTTGATGATCTTGCCAGCAAATACCAACCAAAGATCAGACTGGCATACAGTTCTTCTCATTCTTCATGGCAGTCAAAAACGAACTGGGTTACTTGGATGCCTTATTTAGTAAAGTCGATGTTATGTTGGCATTCACCGTAACAAAAGTATGTGACAGGTTCTACGCAAATGTGAAAAGCATATCAATTTTCTCAATCCTTCTTCTACCGTTATCGACGGCTGTGGCTGTGTTCTGCGTCCAGAACAAACCAGCATTACCTTAGGAGAAGTCAAGTAAGAGAAAATAGGAAGATGATAGATGCGCACTAGTTAAATGCTTCCGAGAAATATTTTGGACCATGAAGAGGTTGAATAAATCCATGTTATGTCTGATGGCGGCTGAGTTATTCAACTGGGTGGTCTTGTACGGGTTCTTCTAGTACATCTTTGATTGGATGGAGAGTGAGGTATTCGGTGCGAAGCATAGAGAGCTTAACTCTGGTGCAAGACTATTATATAACACAGGCTACCGGTATGGAACTCAGGGTCTTATGCTAACTTGGGTGGTTGCGGGTGTTAACTCCTTGGCTGTACAGCCCATTGGGCGAGCGTTTGGTGGCGCGAAGAACCTTTGGACAGCTGGAAATTTTATACTTACTGGTGGCTTGGCCATGACGTTTTAGATAAGCAAGTTGGCGAAAGACAAGTGGCGAGAGAGCAATGATTTAACACCCTCTAGCGGCATTCTGGCTTTGGTCTTCTACTTTTTTGGAGTTCTGGGCATTTCCATTGGGGTAAATAATAATATCTTTCTATTCGTATTAGATATAAGATAAGAACATATTAGTATATGTTCTTATCTTAAATCATTATTCATTTTGACCTCAATAAAATTAACCATTTTAGACATATTAACCGTACTCTTATTTGAATTTCAGATAATATTGAGTGTTCTGCCAGCACTAGCACCCATCTACTCAAACGAGAGTGGCTCAAACGAAAGTGGTGTAGGAAAAGGTATGACACTCACCCTAAATTATACACTACAAATAATATTATACTAAAATAGGATGACATCCACTTTTAAAAAAACTAAAGTAGCGAATAATTTGTTTAGAGAATAAGCCATAACCAATAAAAACTTTTTCCATCAAATTGAACCTTTAAAGATTACGAATTTGACTAGACAATTTCTAACCGTGTGTTTTGCTTCTCATCTTATTCCACGAAGATACAATATACGGATAAAAAAAAGAAAAAAAAGTGAAACTTCTGTTTTGCTTCTCATCTTACTCCACGAAGTTACAATATACCGAAAAAAAAAGAAAAAAAAAAGTGAAACTTCTCCCTTACGCTCTCTTCTTCAGTGCTGCTTCTTCTCTTTACTCTGTTTCTTCATCTTCGTCTTCTTCATCAATCATCATCAGCTTCATCACCTTCTTTTTCTTCTTCTTCTTCAACCAAAGCTTTAGTTAAATAAACTCTTATTTTGACCCACCCTTTGCCCAGCCGAGGACTACCTCCCTACAAAGTTTCCTCTTTGTGCCCACTTTCTAATACATTCCTCTTTGTGCCTGATACCTTCTACCTCCTTACAAACTCTCTTCTTTGTGTCCAGTTATATACCTTCTTCTTTGATAGCCATGAGTTCACCAAGTTCATCGGTAGAAACTGGCTCCACACCGGCGGAGCCAATCTCTGTGTGGAAAATGATTTTGGTGGCCTCCATAGCTGTCAGAATCTACCTTGTCAACGCTATCCAGATAGCATGGCTAATACCAATCTACGTGGAGTTCAGAATACCGGATGAATGGATCTCTTTGGCATGGCTCGTCGGTGTCGTTTCAAGCTCTGTTTTCCATCCCTTACTTAGTTATTACAGCAACACCTGAAAACTCGGGTGGCGGCACCGTCTGTTTATGTTTGCGGGTGCCGTTGGCGCCTCCATAGCTTTTTTTGATAATTGAATTCGCAAAAGATATTGGGTACACCTTTGGAGATGACCTCTCCGAATATACTCAGCATCACGCCTTAATCATTTTTGGGATCTGATTATGAATATTAGAGATTTCGATCAACATGATCGATGTCTGTTGCAGAGACTTCCTTGATGATTTTGCTAGCAGAGACTAACCAAAGATCAGACTGGCATACCAATTCTTCTCATTCTTCATGGCAGTCGGAAACGAACTGGGTTACTTGGCCGCCTTATTTAGTAGATTCGATGTTATCTTGACATTCACCGTGACAAAAACATGTGACAGGTTATGCGAAAATGTGAAAAGCATATCAATTTTCTCAATTCTTCTTCTATCGTTATTGACGGCTATGTCTGTGTTCTGCGTCTAGAACAAGCCAGCATTACCTGAGGAGAAGTCAAGTGACAGGGAAGAGGAAGATGACAGATGTGCACTAGTTAAATACTTCCGAGAAAATGTTTTGGCCCATGAAAAGGCTGAATAAACCCATGTTATGCTTGATGGCGGGCTGAGTTATTCAACTAGGTGGCCTTGTACGGGTTCTTCTGGTACATCTTTGATTGGATGGAGAGTGAGGTATTCGGTGCGAAGCATAGAGAGCTTAACTCTAGTGCAATACCATTATATAACCCAGGCTACCGGTATGGAACTCAGGGTCTTATGCTAACTTGGGTGGTTACGGGTGTTATGTTCTTGGTTGTACAGCCCATTGGGCGAGCGCTTAGTGGCGCGAAGAACCTTTGGGCATCTGGAAATTGTATACTTGCTAGTGGCTTGGCCATGACGTTTTACATAAGCAAGTTAGCCAAGGACAAGCGGCGAGAGAGCAATGATTTAACACCCTCCAGCGGCATTCTAGCTTTGGTCTTCTGCTTTTTTGGAGTTCTGGGCATTCCCATTAGGGTAATTAATAATATCTTTCTATTAATATCAGATATACGATAAGAACATATTAGTATATGTTCTTATCTTAAATGATTATTCATTTTGACCTCAATAAAATTAACCATTTTAGACATATTAACCGTCTCTTATTTGGATTTCAGATAACATTGAGTATCCCACCAGCACTAGCATCCATCTACTCAAACGAGAGTGGCTCAAACGAGAGTGGTGCAGGAAAAGATATGACATTCACCCTAAATTATACACTACAAACAATATTATACTAAAATAGGATGACATCCACTTTAAAAAAAAAAAACTAAAGTAGAATATAATTTGTTTAGAGAATAAGCTATAACCAATAAATTTTTTTTCCATCAAATTGGCCCTTTAAAGATTACGAATTTGAAAACATAATTTATAACCGTGTGTTTTGCTTCTCATCTTACTCCACGAAGTTACAATATATGGATAAAAAAAAGAAAAAAAAGTGAAACTTCTGTTTTGGTTCTCATCTTACTCCACGAAGTTACAATATACCAAAAAGAAAAAATGAAAAAAAAGTGAAACTTCTCCTTTACGCTCTCTTCTTTGGTGTTGCTTCTTCTCTTTACTCTATTTCTTCATCTTCGTCTTCTTCATCAATCATCATCAGCTTCATCACCTTCTTTTTCTTCTTCTTCTTCAACCAAAGCTTTAGTTAAACAAACTCTTATTTTAACTCACCCCTTGCCCAGCCGAGGACTACCTCACTCCAAAGCTTCCTCTTTGTGCCCACTTTCTAATACCTTCCTCTTTGTGCCCGATACTAGGGGTGTTCAAAACCGATCCGGACCGAACTAAACCGATGAACCGAACTGAAAAAATCGAAAATCGAATTAATCGAAAACCGAAAAAATCGAAAAAAAAGTGATATTTTGCAGTTTTTTTGTGGTTCGGTTCGGTTTTCGGTTCTTACCACCAAAACCCTAACCGAACCGAACCGAACCGGTTCTTCCCAAAACCCTAAAAATTAAAAACTACCTACCCCACCCCCCCAAACGCGTTACCTTCCTTACTACTGCGCGAGTCCCTCCCCAAATCCCCCATGGAAACCTTACCTAACCCCCGAATCCCAGATCGGAGCCAACCTGCCTGAGATCTCGCCCTCTTCAGCTTGCACAGTGCACACCCACTCACCCAGACCCAGCGACGGAGCCAGCCTGAGCCACCCACCTCCTTGAGACTCGAAGCCACGAAGACGAAGATCCCCCACCGCCGGTGCACCACGAAGACGAAGATCCCTCAACACAGCACCTCGCCTAGCTCGCCAGCACCATCCAGCGGCACCCCAGCGCCACCAACAAGACCGATCTGGCCACCTGCAGCACCGTTTGTGGCCACCCATAGCAGTACTGCTACGTTTCTGGCATGGCCACCCACAACACAGCAGCCACCGGTTGGCCTTCTTCCAGTGCTCTTCCTCCTTCCCATCCACTTGACTTCAGGTTTGATTTTCTCTCCTATGTATCTGAAGCAATTAGACATATTGGGTTTATAATTATGAAATAGTTAGGGTTTGATTTTGTTAATTATAATTTCTATGATTCTGAGTTGCTGGATTTGTTTAGGGTTTTGTTAATTTCTTGTTAATAACTCTGATTCTGTGCTTCTGAGTTGCTGGGTTCAAATTTGCTTGTTTTGCTTAGTTCAAGTTATGTGATTCTCTGATTCTGTGATTATGTGTTTCTGAATTGATTTTTGGTTTTCTGCACTTATTTTGCTTGTTTTGAAATTTTGTTAATAATACTAATGATTACTGTGTTTGTTTAATGATTTTGTTAATTTGAGTTGTTTGTTTTGAGTTGATTTTGTGATTTAATTTATTAGTAATTCTGATTCTGTGATTCTGAGTTGCTGGGTTTAATTTATTTTTGCTTGTTTTGAGTTGATTTTGTGATTTATTTGTATTCAATTTTTGTTCAATCTATTTGTTCATTATTGCTGATTGTTGTTCATTGTTGTTCATTATTTGTTCATTGTTGCTGAATGCTAGTAATTTTTTATTTTGTTGTGTTTCTGCTTTTGTTTTCTTAATTATTTGTTCATTGTTGTTCATTGTTGTTCATTCCTAGTATTTGTTTTTCATTATCTGGTACTGGTCTTTGGCAGGATATAAGAAGAGAATTTGGAATCAATATAATTGATGAACAGAAGGTGCAATTGTCTAAGGTAATTGGTCTTTCTACACATGTCTCAGTTGCGGCTTTTAGTTTCAAGAGAACTAGGTGGGCACAATGTATTTATGTATTGCCTGCATTTTTTGTGAGAATGTGCATTTCAATTACAAGTTATGAAGTTCTTTGTACTATGAAAGATGTCTTCAACATTCTAAATATATTGATATAATGGTATTAAAAATAGAAAGGAAGAATTTTATTGTTTGTAATATACCTTTAGATGTGTTATTTTCTTGCATAATGCAATGACACTTCTGTTAGTCTTCTGTTAGACTTCCTCCCAAGTCAATATGGAACCCGAGCCACCAATTCAGGTAATTTGAAGCATTTGCTGCCTTACTGGTTGCTGTTTATTGCTGGTTGCTGCCTTGCTGATTTGATGAATTATTTGGTAATTTCTTTTGTTGCTGTTTATTGAATTGCTGGTTTATTGAATTGTTAGATTGCTGCCTTGCTGGTTTATTGAATTGCTGCCTTGCTTGCTTCTTGTTGTTGTTCTTATTATGTCACTGTTTTTTTTATTTCAGGTTGGTTTGCATTAAGAAGTTTAACTATTTTGTTGGAGAAGGCACCATAACTTTGCTATCAGTTTAATGACAATTTATTTTTATTTTCAGTTGTGTTGACTGTTGAACTATTGAACTTCTTTAATTGTCGTATTTGAATTTTGTTGTCGTTAAATTTCATTAGATCAAGACTTTGTTAGTTATTGTGTATTTCGGTTTGTCGATTTCAATGTTATAACTTTGCATAATAGTATGGTAGAATTTTTTTTATTTGATTAAAAAAACTGAACAAACCGAACCAAACTAAACCGATTTTAATTGGTTTGGTTTGGTTCGGATGACCTTTACAAAAAAACCGAACCAAACCGAACCGCACTTTAATTAGACGATCGGATCGGATGACTTTTCTCTCAAAAACCGAACCAAACCGCACCGCGAACACCCCTACCCGATACCTTCTATGTCCTTCCAAACTCTCTTTTTTGTGCCCAGTTACATACTTTCTTCTTTGATAGCCATAAGTTCACCGAGTTCATCGACAGAATCAGGCTCCACACCAGTGGAGCAAATCTCAGTGTGGAAGCTGGTTTTGGTGGCCTCCATAGCTGTCGGGATCCACCTTGACAAAGCTGTCCAGATAGCATGGCTAATACTAATCTACGTGGAGTTCGAAATACTAGATAAATGGACCTCTTTGGTGTGGCTCGTCGGCGTTGTTTCTAGCTCTGTTTTCCATCCCTTACTTAGCTATTATAGCAACACCTGTAAACTTCAGATAGCGACACCATCCTTTTATGTTTGCGGGTGCCGTTGGCGCCTCCATAGCTTTATTGACAATTAGATTCACAAAAGACATTGGGTACGCCTTTAGAGACAACCTCTCCGAATATACTCGGCATCGCGCCTTAATCATTTTTGGGATCGGATTATGGATATTGGAGATTTCGATCAACATGATGGATGCCCACTGCAGAGACTTTCTTGATGATCTTGCTAGCAGAGACTAGCCAAAGATCAGACTGGCATATCAGTTCTTCTCATTCTTCATGGCAGTCGGGAACGAACTGGGTTACTTGGCCGCCTTATTTAGTAGATTCGATGTTATGTTGGCATTCCCGTGACAAAAGCATGTGACAGGTTCTGCGCAAATGTGAAAAGCATATCAATTTTTCCAATCATTCTTCTACCGTTATTGACGGCTGTGGTTGTTTTCTGCGTCCAGAACAAGCCAGCATTATCCGATGAGGGGTCAAGTGAGAGGGAAGAGGAAGATGACAGATGTGCACTAGTTAAATGCTTCCGAGAAATGTTTCAGATCATGAAGAGGCTGAATAAACCCATGTTATGCCTGATGGCGGCTGAGTTATTCAACTGGGTGGCCTTGTACGGGTTCTTCTGGTACATCTTTAATTGGATGGAGAGTGAGATATTCGGTGCGAAGCGAGAGAGCTTAACTTTAGTGCAAGACCATTATATTACCCAAGCTACCGATATGGAACTCAGGGTCTTATGCTAACTTGGGTGATTACGGGTGTTATGTCCTTGACTGTACAGCCCATTGGGCGAGCGCTTGGTGGCGTGAAGAACCTTTGGACAACTGAAAATTTTATACTTTGCTGGTGGCTTAGCCATGATGTTTTACATAAGCAAGTTAGCCAAGGACAAGCGGCGAGAGTGCAATGATTTAACACCCTCCAGCGGCATTCTGGCTTTGGTCTTCTGCTTTTTTGGAGTTCTGGGCATTCCCATTGGGGTAATTAATAATATCTTTCTATTCATATCAGATATAAGATAAGAACTTATCTTAAATGATTATTCATTTTGACATTAATAAAATTAACCATTTTAGACATATTAACCGTACTCTTATTTGAATTTCAGATAACATTTAGTGTCTTGCCAGCACTAGCATCCATCTACTCAAACGAGAGTGGCTCAAACGAGAGTGGTGCAAGAAAAGGTATGACACTCACCCTAAATTATACACTACAAATAATATTATATTAAAATAGGATGACATCCACTTTTAAAAAAACTAAAGTAGAATATAATTTGTTTAGAGAATAAGCAATAACCAATAAAATTTTTTTCCATCAAATTGGCTCTTTAAAGATTACAAATTTGACTAGACAATTTCTAACCCTGTGTTTTGCTTCTCATCTTATTCCACGAAGTTACAATATACGGATAAAAAAAGAAAAAAAGGTGAAACTTCTGTTGCTTCTCATCTTACTCCACGAAGTTATAATATACGAAAAAAAAAAAAGGTGAAACTTCTGTTTTGTTTCTCATCACCAAATTTTGAGAATGAAAATATCTTATTTTTCTTGCAAAAAATTATATCAAAATATGATATAAAAAATATTTTTTGTTAATATATATTTAATATCTAATTCTATTTTGTAGTATTTTAAAATCTTTTGAGAACTTATTTGTCATTTATTAATATCTTTTAAAATTATTTTTATTAGCATTATGAACTTTTCGAGTACTATTTTAATAGTTTATTTTTAATTGTTCTATATAATATTTTTAATTACAGATCATATTTCAAAAGAAAATAAAAAAATGCTTCAAACTTAATTTTCAATTATTATATTTATAATTAGAAAAAATTAATTTTTATGTACTTCTATTAGTATAAAAAAAATTTATATATCATAAAAATAACAAAATTTTAAATTGACTAATTAAAAAATTATTAAATTTATGAATATAATTAGATGATAATGTAAAATTTTTTGTACGGTCAATATATCCAAATAAAATTCTTACAAAATACTAAAATTGGTAAATGAAAATTTTTTAATAAACGCATTGTAAGTGAATAGTGATCAACCTAATTCGATATTAGGTAGCCTATGACAAGTGAAGGGGAAAAAAAAAAGTCAAAGAATCAGTCAGGACAAATCGGCACACTTTCGGCTTTTGATAAGTTTTTTGTTTCGTTTTTTTAACTCTAGAAACTCAAAAAAAAAAAAAACAAACAAAAAGGTCCGATCCAACTCACTAGTTGAGCTAAGGTTATTGGTTCATAAGATAAACTCATTCCATTTCACAACTCTACGTACTTTCATGAAACTTTCCACTATCGTTTAACACTATATATGCCACTATATATTGTTAGACTTTTCAAAAAACAAAATACATTCACCAAGATGGATACCATATAGTAAAATGAGCTCATGAAATCATATAAGAAGAAAATATAATAAAAAATGGTTAAGGCCCATGATTTGTGTTATATGTGTATCATACTCATAGATTATAGGTGATGGTACTATTAGAAGTAGGTCAAAATTAGCTTTATCTCTGTCTAATTCAAGGGCTTCTTCTGCTAATCTGGTCGGTTTGTCGTGTGTTTATTACTTGCAAAATTTAAATTTTTATATACTTATTTTTTTTCATTTCCATCCGTTGATAAATTCATAATTAATTACTTTAAAGAATTATGCTTTTGTAGAGTTTCAGGAATTGCTTTTTAATTTTGGTGTTGCCTTTTCAGCGATGTTTTTTAGTAATGATAAAATTTAGTATTTTTTTTTTTGTACATGGAGATCACAAATTTAATTGGGACTTTTATTTTTTTAAAATTTATAAATTTAAAGGATAAATTTATTTTTTATTTTAATTTTTTAAATATATAAATATAACTCTCAAAATTTTTATTCTAGTATTAAAAATTTTTTAAATATATAAATCAGATTTTTTAATTTATTTTATGTTAAAAAAATTCAACATAAATAAGATCTTTCGATTTATACATTATAAAATCTAATTCTCATTTTTTTATAAATTTTATTATCTCTCAAATCTAGGAGTCTAATTATTATTTAAAATAAAAAATTAAAATTTATATCAGAATAAAACATATCAATTAACTATTACACTGAATAACACACCATTTTCTTCCATTTCTAAAAATATTAGCCTAATTTAATTTGTGTGTTCATATTGTTTTGCTTTATTATTATTATTATTATTATTATTATTATTATTATTATTATTATTATTATTATTTCTAAAATAACTTAATATAAAACTAAACATGTTTTTTTTATTTTAAAAAAGATTTGAATAAATATACAATATAAATATTAAAAGAATTTTGCCAAACTATGTCTTGAAGACACTTATTAAAAGTACTATTTAAAAAAATTTAACTAAAAGTTATAAAAAATTATTATATTTTTAATTATACTCCTAAAACATAAATTAACCAGGTCCGTTTAAAAAATTTTAAAAGTAATTTTTTTGAATTTTTAACTTATAAAAAATAATAGTATTAATATTTGGTGCAATTTTTAAAACTAAATTGTAGCTTTCTAAAAATTATTTAAAAGCTTATAGAGAAATTGAAAAAAAAATGACTTCTCTCGTAATAAAATTTTTTTTTATCACATTTCTTTTAAAATAAACACTTTTAAAATTAAAAGCTTAAATACAAAATAACTTATTTATAAACTATTTTTAATATAATTATTTATTATTTAAATTATTTTTAAAAAAATTAATTAAATTATTTATCCAAATTGAACTATATTAAAAACTTCGAACTTTTAGATTCTCAACAAAATTTTCTATATTTAATACCTTGAAATTAAATGTATACACGTCTTTAATTTAAAGAAAACGATCACACATACGCGTCTATAAAGCATAAATGCTACTATAAATGTAGATGGAATGGATTAGGCAGGTCCAAGATAACTTGCATGCCTATTACTTACATTACCAAGGTAATTAATTAAGCATGTTTTTTACGGTGGCAAAAGGGGATGGCAGAACAACAAGTTTGATTTTAATAATCCACTTACTTTATTTTTTGTATCTTAGAAAAAGTAGTTTGAAGGCCATGTGTTTTACCCATTCTTTGATTCCTTTCTTCACAGTCAAACTTATAAGTATTGAATTTGCACTCTTCGAGATTAATCTTTTATCTGTCATCAACTCATATATATTATTAAAACTTTTCTTTTTGTATTCATTCTCTTCGTACGTGTGTCTCCATGTGTGTACTGTTTTTCCTCCTTTTCATACTTATTATTTAACCTTGCATTTCAAATTACCTTGATCTCTATCTTATGTGATTCAATTAATCATATCAATTTGTATGGTAATGCTACTATAGAAAAAGAAAAAAAATAAATAAATAGTATTTACACCCAATTGACTTTTTTATATGGGCAGTTAATGATATTGACTTCATTCAAGAACCCTTTTTTTATCGGTTCAATATTAAAGAAATCAAATTTGCATCCTAATAAAATCAAAAATATTATTTACACGTTAAAATTGGTTATTATATATTTTTATATAAAAAAATTTAAAAATTAATAAAATTTATTATTTTTTGTTTGTATTTTAGTCATTAATCCATTTTTCTTATTTTTCACTAAAACTAATTTATCGCAGTACTTAATTTCATTTAAGAGTTTGTCATTAGATAATAAATTACTGCATGTACAAGGCGAAATTTGAACCCTAACACTTACTTAAACGGACTAATGAACTAACTAATAGACTAATTCAATTTGGTTATCAATCCAATATTTTTAGTTTAACAATTTAATAACATGCTTTTGATCTACATTTTTAAACATTGTTAACTCCTTGTTGACAAAAAATAATAAATTCTACTACTTCTTCTAATATTTTTCGTTATATAAATACATATATAATTTAACTCATTTTTAGTATTGTATTTTATATTTCAATATATATTCTATATTAGTAGCTGATTTTAATATATAGTTAACATAATTATAATAAAATAAAAGGTTTTATTATTTTATATTTTGAAAATATATGCTAAGATTACAAATTGAGTAGATTTTTATTATAAAAATAAATAATTTAATTTAATGAAAAAATTTTAAAACTTTTTACTATATTAAAATATACCGTTACTATATTAAAATATACAGTTGTTATTAAAAGATTTTATTATTTTATATTCTAAAAACTTTTTCCCTAAAATAAAATATGATACTACCACATTATTTAATTTCCTACATTATTATATGAACGGGTACGAATTTTACTTACATTGTTATAATGTGTTTATTTAATTAACAAGTATATATGTATAGTTCACTAGTTCTAGCTAGTTCAAAAATTTAGGAAGGAAACTTTTGCATTCATAAGATGAACATGTGTATGTAATGTATTGAATAATATGTTAAAAAGGGTTTATTAGTTAATTAAAATAGTATTTATAGACATTTGTTACAGAAATAAAATATTACAAATGGAAAGAACTTTATGTCTAATAATAATGTATATTATACAATTCACTATACTTAAAGTTTATACATCAAATTCAAAATAATTTTTTTTTCTTAATTTTTTTAATCAATGATATTAATAATGTAGCAAAACTAACAAAACACTAGTAAAATGTATAGGCATTTTCTTACAAGATTTTTTCTATGAAAATTAGGATTTTGCTAAGATATTGATTGATGATTAGAAGAATTATAAAAATTAAAACATTTTTTTTATTATGAAGTCATTAAATATGATAAATTATTTACTATTAGCAAAACCCTAAATTTTTTGTAGTTTTGTTCACTCATACACATGGGAAAGATTAATCCAATTCCCTTCATTGATTTGTTTCTCCACAAGTTTTAAGGGGGTTTTTTTTTTTTGAGAATGAAATAATATAACCCGCAAGACAAGGGTGGTTGTCCTCTCATAGGGGTGCAACGTGAAAAATCCACACTACTAGTACTCCTCCTCCTATAATGTATATGCATATCTCGAATTTCTATATTTACAATAATTATGCTCTATATTTTTATTTCTTTTTTTTTATTTGAGCTTCTACTATCTATTCCTTAGCTTTATGTTTCATAGAAAAGCAATCATATGTATAGGTGTACACAGTATTATTCCTAAGCTTTGAAGACGAAACCATTTTGAAGCAAAGAAGAAAACAAAGTATGCTGTCATACATGAATAATTATTTTCATTGGTTTGCGGCTGTGCAAAATATAACATCTTATTCATTTGCTTGTCTATATGTACCAATTTTTTTTTTTGTCAATACAAGTCAATTTTTTAAAAATTATTTTATTTATTTAAATTTAAATAATAAAACTAACTAATATTGACTAACTAAAAATTAATTTTTATAATTTTTTATATAAAGTACAAAATTATGAGTTAAAATATGTGTTATAAATTCATAAATTAATATTTTTATTTCATAAGATATATGAAAATATAGTAGATAAAAGTTATTAGATAGTTTAATTTATGTTTAATTACTTTATTTATTCATATAGTTTTGTCAAATTTTTAATTAGGTCTTTATATTTTTTTTCAATTAAATTTCTACACTATTTTAATTTTGTAATTAAGTCTTTTTTAGTATAAATAATATTAAAATTAACTGAATATTTTTTTACAAATTAAAAGTATTTATAATTAAAAAACTAACTAAATTTTTAATTTCATATATTTTTGAATAAATATTCTATTACTTTTAACAGATTTTGATATAAAAATATCTAATTATAAAATTAAAAATAGTATAAAAATCTAATTTAAAAAAACATATATAAAGACCTGACAAAAAATTTGATAAAACAGTACAGACCAAACAAAACTTTTAATTTTTCAACTAAATAATTGTCTAACAATTTATTATTATTTTTTTTGTAGAGAGAGAGAGAGTATCTTACTTAGCTTACTGTGTTCCCATAACATGCAAGAAAAGTTCCAAAGAGAAAGAGACACTCCCGTTTGTAGCGGGGGATGGGAGCAGATCCATTATTATCATAACACTTAAGAATCTGTCTCTCAAAGTATGTAACTATGTATACATCATCCATGTAATGTGAGAAAGCAGCGAAAATTTCAACATACAAAGCATTCATCAGATATTATATTAATTTACATTTTTATTTCTATTAAATAAAATACAAATTTTACTATTAATAATATCTCACAGTAACTCTATAATGGAAAAGCGAAGAGAGAGGGTTATATTTATCGGAGTTGTGATAATAGCATCTGACATGAGGTGACTAATGTCCAAGTGGGCTTCAATTGTAAATGGCTCAGGAGAGGGGCTGCGTGTGTATTTTTTGTCACGCTATATAAATCTGTCAGCAAAATTATATATATTATTATTTTCAATCTTCACCCTACTACAGGTGTTTACAGCCAAGAAAACACCAATAAAATAATGTATACCCATATTTAAACCGCGAGCATGTTAGTGTACACTAAAATTAAATTTAATTATATATATTTATATATAAATATATAATAATTAATTTTAATAATTTTTAATTTTAATATATAAATAATATTTTTGTTAAATAATAATTATTTGATAACTTGAAATCTTGTATTGAAAAGGCATTTAATAAAATTAAAAGATGAAAAATAACAATGATTATTAGTAAAAAAATGCGCCTAAAAGAAAATATATTATAAAAACATTATTCTACCAATATATATGATATAAAAATATTTTGCTATAAACGATTTTGCAGCATGTGGTAATTATTTAATGTGAAGATTAACAAAAGTATAAAGTATAATTCAGGGATTTGAAGTCCAAATTTTAACATTATTTAAGTAGATAGGTCTGGATGCATGAATTACCCTATAAGAATAACTGGTAAATATTCTTGGCTTGTTCATGATATTGGAAAGGAAAGAGATGAAGTAAGCACTGTAGTTCACTGTAGTCATATTGGCTTAGAGTAAAGTATCATTTTTATTTTTAATATTTAGAATTAGTTTTAAAGTTATTTTTAATATTTAAATCATCTAATGTTTTAAAATTGATTTAATATTGTTATGTCGTTAAAAATCTGTTAACAGAATTAATGGCAGAATAAAATTGGGACGATTTTAAAATGTTAAGGATTTAAATAGAACGAAAGCGTTGGAGACAAAAACGATACATAAAAATAAATTTTAATTTTATCCTTTAATAATATCAATCTTTTATAATACATAGTTATTCAATTATTTTTTAATCACATCTAAGTAAATTATACTTAATCATATTACTTTCATTTTTAAAATTTATTTTTTATAATTTTATTCTTAAAGATTTTTACTCATCATGAAATATTTGTAGAATGACTGAAATTATATTATTTTATTGTATATGTATCATTTTTTTCATAAATTTATGTACTAGTCATTTTACAAACATTTTATTAGAATAAAAATCTTTAAGAAAAAAATTATAAAAAATAAATTTGATTTAGAATAAAAAATAATGTGATTAAGCATAATTTACTAAGATGTGACTAAAAATAATTGAATAACTATGTACGTAAAAAATTGATATTATTTTGAAGGATAAAATTAAAATTTATTTCTATATGTATCGTTTTCGTCCTATTTAAGTTCCTAACATTTCAAAATCGTCTCAATTTTATCTTGTCGTTAATTCTGTTACAGATCTCTAACGACAGTACAATATTAAGTCAATTTTAAAATATTAAGAGACTTAAATAGGACGATTTAAATATTAGATATAACTTTAAAATTTATTCTAAATATTAAAAACAAAAACAGTATTTTACTCTATCAAAATAAATAAAAAATAAAAGGATTATATTAGTATTACCGACAGATTAAACTAGTGGATAATAACTAGCTACTTGTCTGGTTTATAAGATCATAATATAAGATTTCAATAATGTTTCATGCTTCAGGGTGCTAAGTAAATCCGTCACTTTCATGGTTTTCTAATAATGTGATATTTATTTATATTTCTTACAAGAATATTGTTATGCATTGTTTTTTATTTTTTGTTTTTAATAGGATTAGATTCTGCACACAACTGGCACATACCGTAGATATCATGCACATGCACAATAATTAGATCAGTGTCTGTACAAAAATACAGTTTGAGAAATACTAGAATATACTTAGAACTCGCACGTATTTTATGCATACAAATTAATTAAAATATATAGTAGAGATCAGATTATCTTTGTAAGCAAAAATTATATAAATAATATAGTTTCAAATGTCTATCGAAATATATCAACTGATTGGTTTGTTGTTGTGGCTTTTTTTGGATATGCACAAAAAACTTGGAATATATATAAATAAAGCTCACTCATTTTTATGGGAATTGAAGAATAATTTTGTAACTTTTCACTTTCTTTTAAGAAAAAGTGAATGATGTATTTGATGTGTGAATAGAATAGAATATAATTAGAGGATTTATTTCAGGAAAAATTAAGGAAAAACAAAAGCATATACTTGAGAGAGATATGACTCATGACATATACACACCTTTACTTAAAAGTTAATAACTTTGGCCAGTTTTTATAGTTTATAAGAATTCTTTTAAAATTTTCAACTTTTAAAAAGATATAATATTAATATTTAGCATAATTTTTAAATTTAAATTGTAATTTTTTAAAAAATTATTTAAATACTTATAAAAAATTAAAAAAATAACTTCTTTAAAATAATTTTTTTTATCATTTTTAAAAAAAATACTTTTAAAATTAAAAAATCAAAAACAAAATAACTTATTTACAAATTATTTTTAATGTAAATATTTATTATTTAAACTCTTTTTTCAAATTTTTTTTAATTAAATTGTTTACTAAACTGAACTTTACACGAATACACTTTTTATTCCCCTAAAAAAAACCGTGGATTTGATTTTAAGTAGAATTTTAAAATAAAAAGTTTTAAGAGTAAATATTGCATCGATAATATTGTATAGTCAATATTCAACAGAAAAAAAATTATATTTAAAACTTTTAAAAACAATAATATCCAAAATTTAATTTAAAAAAATATTTGACATTTATACTAAAAAAAGTTCATCTTTAATAAATCTTATAATAAGTTTGTTATTTAATAATCTGTTATGATATTAGTTGAAATTGACCATTATAATCTTGATTTTTTAGTATTATTCTTTTAAAATAGAATAATGTTACGTGTATACTAAAATCAGTAATCAAAACCAATTACTAATATAAATTATATGTTAGAATATAAATACACACTAAAAATAAATTAAACTATATATATATATATATATTTATACACAAATACATTAACTAATTTTATTATACAAATAATATTTTTGTTCAAAATATATACTCCGTTTAAATTTTGAATGCGTTTGTGTTCTTTTGAAATGATTTTGAAACATTATTTACATTTGATAAATAAGACTATAAATGCTTTCTTTGAAATTATTTATATTAGGTTTTGTTTTGTAGATGATCAAGTGCCCTAACACTTATTAAAATTCAAAAGTAGCTAGAAAGTGTTTATGGAATTCAAATATTTATTGTCATTTTTTTTAAATAAGCTTATTTTTCTGTTGTAAAGATAATTGAGTTTAGATTAAACTATCTTGATTAAGAGCATTGACTAAGAAGATGAAAGTGATAGATATCTTTGTTTTTCCAATGCAGAAACAATTTAAAAAATTTATAAGTAATATGCCTTTCCTATTCAAATGTTTTATTTGTTAGTAAGACTCAAATTAATTACTTTTGAATTATTAATAAATACCCTTAAAGTACTTTAACGAAAAAAAATTTTATAGTATCAAATATAGTTTAATGAAATAATTATTAATAAACTCTCGGTAAAAAAAAAGTGGATAAAATAAAAGATAAATAAAAGGTGAATGGCAAAAAAATTTTAAAAAATTATTTATAAAATGATTAAATGAGATTTACATATAAATAATTTTTCTATAAATATAATATATAATAGAATTTAATAATATTATTTAATTTATGTAACCAATGGATTTTATCTAATAAGATAAGATTTTTATTGTTGTTGTTGACATTGTTGGATGAAAACTAAAGTGTAAATTTAAGTTGAAAGGATTAATTGTAATTTTGATGAAAAGATCAGAGTAGAAAGCGTGTTTGAACTCCATCAGTTGAGCATTAATTACGAAATGGTCATCATCATTATCATCCATCCTTCTTCTTTTCATTGATTTTGGTGTGTGTATGTGATTTGAAAAGATCCCAATAGTGTGCCCTAGAATGAGAAGAGCCCCATATTCATTACTATAATATTCATTAATAATTCATGTACCTGCACCTAGCACATCAAAAACATGAAATACAAGTACAAAAATATTAAAAAAATAACAAAAATTTAGGCATTTAGAGTATGAAATCCATAATTAAAAATTATTAAATGTCAATCTAATTAAATTTATTAAATTATTTAATAATTTTTAGTTATTAATTTTTTATAAAAACAAATTATTTACGAGTCTGTACTTCAAAAAGATCATATTATAATAAAGGAAGATATTATCAAATGACAAAATTGCTCTATTTAAAATTTTTGTATTATTGATAAATTATTATTCTTTTATAAACTTAATTTTAATATATTAATAGTGTAAAAAATTTTACAACTTTATCTAATTATATTTTTATATTTAGATAACATTGTAAATAGAAAAATTGAAAAATAGTTTACAATGAATTTCTTGTATAAAAATTAATTTTTGTTGTTGCATTTATCGATAATATTAATTAACATGAAAGTATCTAAGACTTTATGACTATATTCAGATATATAGAGAAGGGTGGAACAAAGAATATTAAGTGTATAAATGCTGTTTCATCTCAACTCTTCTCATTTTCTGCACTCTCTTCTTCTTCACGAATAGCAATCTAACCTTTCTTCTTCTTCTTCTTCTTCTATGGCTTCAATGAACTTGTTGGGTTTCTCTCTCTCCCCTCAAGAACAACACACTACTACTACTCATCATCATCATCAAACTCGTTTTGTACTATTCAATCCCACTGCACAAGATGATGTAACTGCTGCTGCTGATGGAAACTGCTTCGATCTCACTCCTTCCACTCATGCCGCTACTACTCTCAACCTCCCTCCTTTTTCCATCTATCAAGAACCCTTCAACAATCATCATCATCTTTCTACTCATCAAGGTTTGACAATTTCTTTTCTCGTTTAATTTCTCTATTATTCTTACAAATTTCTTTTTTTTTTTTAATTTTCCTTTATCATCATAGATTGGAAAGAGAATAACTACATCAACCAAAACCTGCTATTGGAAACTTCATGCAACAACAATAACAATGTCGACAACAACCACCACCACCATCACCAACAACCCAAGCTCGAGAACTTTCTCGGTGGACACTCCTTCGCAGATCATCATCATGATTACGGTGCCAACTTATCAGGAGACTACCTCTTCCAAAACTGCTCTCAGCCGGAAGTTACAGCAGGAGGAGGAGAAGGGTCCGCCGACGGCGGCGGTGGAAGCACAAACTCAATAGGGTTGTCAATGATAAAAACATGGCTAAGAAACCAACCACTTCATCATCATCACTCATCAGAAAACAAAGAAACCATGATTGCATCTTCAAATAATACTACTGCACCAACAACTCAAACCTTGTCGCTTTCTATGAGTACTGGCTCACAATCTCTCCCACTATTACCACCTACTAATAATAATAATGTTAGTGTTGCCGGTGCCGGTGCCGGTGCCGGAGGAGGCGGCGGAGACAGTTATTCTTCGTCGGAAATAAACAGCAGCAACAACAATAACAAACAGATAGTAGTAGTAGCAGGAGGGTCTTCATCAACGGGAGCAGTTGAAAATGGAAGCATTGTTGAGAATAACAATGTGACCAAAAAATCCATTGACACTTTTGGACAAAGAACTTCCATTTACCGTGGTGTAACAAGGTCTTTCCTTTTTTTTTTTCCTTCTAATTAACATTATTATTAATATTGTGAGATTAGGGTTTTGATTTTTTGATAAAAATAAATTAAATAGGCATAGGTGGACAGGGAGATATGAAGCTCATTTGTGGGATAATAGTTGTAGAAGAGAGGGACAGACTCGCAAAGGGAGGCAAGGTATGTAACATCATCAGCTACCATCACCCACCATTCCTTTCTCTCTCTTTTTTTTTTTTTTAATTATGTCGCTAATTTCATTTTCCCAAATCTCTTCATGGACCCTTGTCAATATTTTTATTTATTTAGTTTGTGCTCTTTGTCCTTTTAAAAAAAATAAAACATTTATTTATTCTTTTATGAAATATTATATTAACTTGTGTGTTCTTCATCTTTGCATATTACCCTCTTCACTCCAATGGTGTATGATCTTCATCAACCTTAACGGTTTTTGTAGTTTACCTGGGTGAGTAGAAAAAATGAAATAAATTACCCCCCCCCCCTTTTTTTTAATGAATTTTGCCATGTTTTCTGTTTGAGTTAAATTTTAATTTGTTGATGCTTATTTGCAGGAGGTTATGATAAAGAGGAAAAAGCAGCTAGAGCCTATGATTTAGCAGCCCTAAAATACTGGGGAACCACAACAACAACAAATTTTCCGGTAATTTTAATTTTCATTTGCACACTTTTTTATGTTAATTCTCTTCTTAACTGCCTTGTATAGTATTACCCTCAATTAAGGGTTTGTGTTGAATAAAGCTCTATAGGCAACAAACATTATTGGCATTGGGATTAACATGCAACAATGTTGTGAACATATAAGCTATTATCCACTACTAGCAGATATAGGGAACATTGTATATATTTGTGTCAATGTGCAATATGGAAAAAAGTTTCCTCTTTTGATGGGTTTTGTTTGCTCATAGAAGAAACTAATTTAGATTATTTGTCTTATCAAGCTAACTATGTTACAGTATATATAATTGATGTGCTTATTAATTGGTAATTAAGGAAAACGAATATTCATTTTACACTATTTATTTAATTATCAAATATTTGTTAAGAAGGTAAATATATAGAAGTACAACAGTTTTGTTTATGTAGCAATATAATTTATATATTTCTTATATTTTATTTTTGTTGGAATATAATTTTGATAATGACTTCAGATTAGTCAATATGAAAAAGAATTAGAAGAAATGAAGCACATGACAAGACAAGAGTACGTTGCGTCATTGAGAAGGTATGTATATTTGTAATTGTATATATCCTCATTGTAATTGATTAATTTTATTCAAAAATATGAATAATAAATTATATATAAATAATATTTTGTATTGTAGGAAGAGTAGTGGATTTTCTCGTGGTGCATCCATTTATCGTGGAGTAACAAGGTACATTTGATTATTAGAATCTAAAATATATCTATGCAATAATGTATAATGTAATTAATAATAACCGGCATAATAAAAATTTGTTAATGTAGTGAACTTAATTGATATGTGAAGTATTAAAATATAAAGAATTAATGGTATTCTTTTTTGCCTGTCTCAAACTGTGTTAAGACTTGCTCTTATCCAAATATCACAGTGTTATTAGTAGAGAGTTCATTATTATATTTTAAAATATGAATGTAGGCATCATCAACATGGTAGATGGCAAGCTCGGATTGGAAGAGTTGCAGGCAACAAAGATCTTTATCTAGGAACTTTTAGTAAGTGAATTTAGGCATCTAGCTATTCTATTCCACTTTAATTCTCTATTCTATGCATGTATAATAATTCACTAGCACATGCCAACCATATTTTTTAATTATGGGCAAAGAAACCTCCAAGTAACTAAAACAAGAAAAAGAACCATGCATGATTATACTAATTCTATGTGTCTCACTTTCAATTGCGTTGAATTATATCACCTCCTAAAATATCACGACTCATTAGGTACACCTATATATACAATCAATGAAAGCAATAATTGATGGTTAAAATAAAACTTGTGACTAATATTTTAAAAAATATTAGGTAGTTAATATTTTTAGTAAATATTAATCTTTTTAAAAAAATGTTTATTTTAAATTATGAATTTTTAAAAGAATGAAAATTTTAAAAATATAAAATTTAGTATTTTCTAAATAAAAATTAATTACTTATACTTTTTCCAATGATTTCTTTTCTATACAAGCTAAATGTTTTTCTTTGATTCATTCATTCTAGAAGATTTACATACATATAAAAATTCTCGTGTTTGTTTTATTCTTGGGACAGATGTTCCAATTAACTTTAGAATATTTCTATAATCATATCTACTTATTTCAAACGTAGATACTTAATTTGTGATATGTCTTATGTTACTTCAATTCTCTTAACATGTTGGTTTTTTGCAGGCACTCAGGAAGAGGCAGCAGAAGCATATGACATAGCAGCCATAAAGTTCCGAGGTTTGAATGCAGTTACAAACTTCGACATGAACAGATACGATGTGAAGAGCATACTAGAGAGCAGCACCTTGCCCATTGGTGGCGCCGCCAAGAGGTTGAAGGACATGGACAATGGAGACCTAATTAATGTAGACAATAGTGTTCACCAAAGACAACACCAAGAAGATCACAGCAACAACATCAATTCTCATTCTCTAACTGATGGAATCAACAACTTTGTAACTGCGGCGGCCGCCACCCATCATGGTGGTTGGCCTGCTTCCCTTGCATTCCAACACTACCCTGCTAACTATGGATCTTCATCATCATCATCACAAAGGTTCTGGTGCAAGCAAGAGCAAGATTCTTCTGATCAAAACAATGTGTCTCACAATTTTCATCAAGAGATTCATCCTTTGCAACTAGGGGGTAGTACCCACAATTTCTTTCAGCATGGTATCATGACATTGGATCATTCTGCATCCATGGATAACAATAACAGCTCTGGATCAAGCTCTGTGGTTTATGGTGGTGGTGGTGGGGGTGGGGGTGGGGGTGGTGATGTCAATGGTTATGTGTTTCAAATGGGTGCTGTTATTGGCAATGATAACAATGAAATCAAGGGACTTGGCTATGAAAGTGTTTTTGGCAGTGAGGCATATAATCAAACACATGGAAGGCATCTGTATTATCAGCAACAATCATCAACAATGGATCATAACAATAATGGAGCTGTAGTAGTTAAGGGTAGCCCATATGATCATCATCATCATCATGGTGGTGGTTCCAACAATTGGGTTCCAACTGCAATACCCACTCTTGCAGCATCAAGGGGTCTCTGCCATGGGGCTCCACCATTCACATTATTGCATGAATGAATGAATGAATGCATGAAGAATAGTTTATTAGAACTTCTGAGTCATAGCCAAGGTTGAAAAAAAAAAAGTATATGATGTATACATACATTTACTCACTAATTTCCTAGTCCTTTTTGGCCTAATTCTATTCTTCTTTATTCATCTAATATGAAATCATTACTTAATTAGTGATTGAAGAAGGAAGATAGTATTTCATTTATATATATCCTCACTTTTAGTCATGGCAAATATATATCAAAGATGCTATGAATTTTGAGAACTACTTACTTTGAGAAAATATGGGTATATATTTATTGGGTAGTTTAATTATTGCCATTTTTTGTATTTATTTTTCCCTTTGGAATGAATAACAAGGATCATACAAATTTAAGGAGGGATAATTTTCTTTGTCATATTATGTATGGACACTGACATAGATATAGAATACGACATATGACATAACATATATAAATACGTGAATACAAATACAGAGACACGGTATATATATTTAAAGTATAAATTATTTTTTAGATAAATTATAATAATATTTTAATATTTTAATATTTTATTGATATTAAAATATAAATTTATTTTTTAATTATTTTTAATATTTTTTTGTCATTTAAAATATTTTTTGTTTAAACATATAATAATATATTCTATTTTTAAAGTGATTTTAAGATTATATGTTAAAGAATATAAGGTTGGATACACTGATACATAATATTTAGGTAAGTTTAAGTATGTTAAAAAAATTATTCTTATTAGAGAAAAACCCTAAATGGTCTCTGACAATTACCTCGAAAAATAATAAGGCTCTTAACGAAAAAAATACTCTTCTTAACCTTTGATTTTCACTTTTATAGGACTGATTAGTCCCTGTATCCAAAAAAGTCAATGTTTTATTTTTTTGGTACAGGCACTAATCAGTCCCATAAAAATAAAAGTTAAGAGCCAAAAAGAATATTTTTTTGTTACAAATCTCATTGTTCTTTCGAGATAATTGTAATTTTAAAATATGATATTAGAATTTTTTTAAATGTAAGTGATTTTATAACATATTTAAAATTGAAAAAGCTAGTGATCTTTTTATCTTAGCGCATGCAACAATGTAATGGCATTATAAGAATTTGGGTGATATGACTAAATCAAGAGTTTAGTTAACATATATAGCAACTACAACAAGAAAAATATTGAGTATTGTCAGATTCAGCGTCAAATTTATTGGCAAATTTTGGGTTGGATCTAAGGTAGCTTAAATTTTTTGAAAATATTTACTGTTGGATTTCACATTCTGATGCTAATTCCGACTATGATTAGTGACAAGAAATATATGATTTTGTTCTCGCTACAGTTATCGGTGAATTTACTGTCGAAATGGATTTAATGAAAGGCTGCATTGCACCAATTTACGATTGCAGTACTCTGACGGCAACGTGTTATAAAATTCAAACGCGAACTCTTCCTCTCTCACTTATCCGAGTTCTCTCTCTCTCTCTCTCTCTCTCTCTCTCTCTCTCTCTCTCTCTCTCTCTCTCTCTCTCTCTCTCTCTCTCTCTCTCTCTCTCCCTTTTCTGGTGCCACCGTCGTTGGATGTTGTCGCCCCTGAAACTGTTAGTCACAGTTGGGAGGCTGGACACGCCATTGCTGTTCTTGGTGGTCACTGCCGTCAGTGTCGCCATCACTATTGGTACCACCACTGCTCCAGCATCTTGCACTCACAATCAAAGGTAAGTTTGGTATAGTTTTTTAATTTTGTTAAGATATTTATGAGAGTTTAGGATTTTTTAGCAAATACTTTATAAAATTATTGATTAAATTAATGTAATGAAGTTTGTGACTAGAATTTGGTATTTTTTTTACTATTTTTAGATTTTTTTTGTGATTTTAGGATTTTGTTAGGTATTTTACTAAATTGTTGACTAAATTATGATAATGGAGTTTGTGGTTTTTAGTTTTCTCAAATTTTGTTGTGAGTATAGAGTTTTATTATATACTTTATTATCAAATTATTGAGATAGGGTAATGCAGTTTGTAATTAGGAAAAGATGCACTTCTCTTCCTGTTACTCCTACATCAAATCTGTCTCCTTCGGTTTCAACATCTGTATGGTTGATTAATGATGACTTTTATTACATGATACCTTTGTAGGATATAATATTTTGGATTTTCGTAGTTTATTAGTAACAAACTCTAAGTGGTCTCATGCATATTTTGATATGAGTATGCTTAATTTAGTGTGAGATGTATAAATACTCGAAATTATGGTAAGGCTACACTTATATAGAATAGCTATAAGTATATAATGTTGCTACGTTTCTAAAGTGATGCGTAGCAAAGAAAAGTGTAGTCTATTCTTTTGAATTCTGGTAATCATTAGTGTTAAAAAGTGTAGCCTTTGATCCTAAAGAGCATCACTTGAAAAACGCACCCTATTCTCAAATATCAAAAGTGTATCCTTTGATACAGAAAAGCGTAGCCTTTAAGAAAGGCAACATTGGTATGGGCATCCCCCACTAGAGCGTCTCCAAAACCTAAAAAGCATAGCCTTAGCCTAATGCATCATTTCTTTTCATTTTTGCCTACACTTTTTAAGTGTAACTGAATGAGTGATTTTATTGTAGTAATCAATTGTTTAAGTTTTATGTTCGACTTACTTTTCCTAGGATAGAGTTTTAGAATGGAAGTGGGAGAATGTCGCGTAGAGGCGCCTTCTCGAAACCTTTGTTTGCTGAAAAATTGTGGAATTATAAGGGGTTACGTACTAGAACAATTAGGATTTGATATGTTATTGAATTTGTGTTTGTTCTAATATATGCTTGCAGTTGTTTCCTTTGTAAAAATTGTTGTATTTATTTGATGGATGTCTCTGAATTAAGGAAAAGTTCTGCCGAAATTTCGTGCGATTTGTTTTAAAACTTGTTTGGTTTGCAGAACATACTAATTATAGGATATGCTATGCTAGATTTTGTAAAAATAAACTTTAATAATTTTGTCTTGCTCGTCGAATTCTAGGATGTGTGATTCAAAATGATTCTAAGTGATCGTCTATGGATATATGATAGAGATAACGGTGGACCAGGGGAGATTAAAACCTGAAGTTTTTGAGGCAGTTGACACATTTTTTGGGCATGTGTTCAGCATGTGGAACTGTTTTGATGTGATGCACATTGAGAAAAACATATTTGACAATATCATGCACACAAATTTTATCGTCGGGAGAACAACATACCCAATCTTTGTCTTGGAAGGAGCTGCAATGGGTACGGGCAATGACTATTGGTTAGAACAGAAGGAAATCGATGCCGTGCATCTGTATGTGTTGCTTAAATGTGACCAGATTTTACTGTACCTCATGTGAGTTTATTAAGTCCTCGTAAATATTACAATCAATAACATTCTAACTTCTTAATGTAATCAAAACTTCTTTATCCTATTCTATCATATAGGTTATTCTAACAGGCGAATCCTGATACCTCATTGAACAACTTTTCACGTTGGTTTAGAGAGTACGTTAGCATACAGCTAAATGACACAACAGATTCGGAATTAGTTGCACTTAGTTGGAACCCAATAAATAAGGTCACTAGCTACCTGATGTACATTGTTAATGGATATCGTTATATACCTTGCAGTGGTCGATATGGAAGAAAACTGATAACACCGGAGTTTGGATTCATGAAAATTCAGGCAGGGTCACTCTGATCGGTTTGGTCTGTTGCACAACATAACTGAGTTAGAGTATTTCTGTCGCACTATGTATAAGATGTGTGTGTTTAAATATAAATGGTATGATCCAAGTTCACAACAAGAAACACGAAAGCACAAGGACTATGATATCATTGAAGTTAATGTAACCAGGAAATATAGGCACTACAATCCTTTTATTCTACCCTAAAATACACGACAAGTGTACTTTCTGTCTTATTCATACAAATCTAGTTGGGTGGTTGTGGTTAAAATTAAGGCAAGAGGTCGCATCGAGTCTGATGATAGGACAGAGAATTACGAATTTTACCAGATTGATGACCCAACCCCTTCGAAAATAGTGGTTGATACCGGTGAGCCGATTACCCTTAGCTCTGATGTTAAGGATGATGATATCATTGACCTTGGATTACAGGACGACGATCTTGAAGAAAAAGACAGGGTCGACGTGGATGAAAAAGAGGAAGATGAATTCGATGATCAGAAAACTACCTCAAAAGAGGAGGATGGTTAACGAGAGGAAGAAAATGAGAATTTGAAAAGGATTACTGTAAATATAGTTCTATGCTATGTATAATTCTTTACCAAACATTGAGAAGAGCGTATTGTAATTAGCATTGTTTCAAATATATCAATTACCATATATCATTCCAAACTTTTACGTTGTTTGTTTGATATTTCACTTCAGGTATAAAGCATTGTTGTTTCAATTATGTTTGTCATCAAGTTATGCTCTAAATGGATGAAAAATAATTATTTTTTAGAAAAATAAAAATTTATTTCTGTCAGCATTATCGTCGGAATTTACCCGCAGTAACAATCAATAGATTTAAAAAAAAATCTCCAAAAAATGTTCCATCGGAATTACCGTTGGATTTGGCGCGAATGTGTGCAA
Source organism: Arachis stenosperma (assembly GCF_014773155.1). NCBI lineage: Eukaryota > Viridiplantae > Streptophyta > Magnoliopsida > Fabales > Fabaceae > Arachis > Arachis stenosperma. Next base: position 141,181,360 of record NC_080380.1, on the reverse strand, counting down.
CATAGCGCCAATGTTACTGTCGGATAACTATCTATGTATTTCGTCATCCTACTCCGGCCCCTTATATTCCGCCGCTAATTCCGACGAAAATTAGCATCGGACTAGAAAAATCCGACGGTAAGTATTTTCTGGCGAGGTTTATACTTTTACATTAGTTTTGTCGGTAAACTTGTTACCGTCAGATTTATCTATAGAAAATCCTTTGGTAAACCTGACGGTATTCGAGAACTTTTTTTGTAGTGAACGAACATAATAAGTTTACTATTGGTGAAAAATTTTAATTTTTTTATTTAGTAAAGAGGTAACTATCAATTTGGTATTCGAAAGATTCGAATGTTAACAAAAACGATTTTGAAAGATGTTATCGATAAAAAAGTTCCTAAAAAATAATTACTTTTGACAAAAGTGACCAACCGTCAATTGAGTTGACTAAAATTAACATTAAATGCTGACATGACAGTTAACAATTATTATAATTACATAATTATCCATATTTTTTAATTTTTATAATTTTAAAAACATCCCAATTTTAATTTTTTAAAGATCCTAATCTCCTTTTTTCTAAAACTCTCATCTCTTCTTCGTCTCTAATTTTCTCACACCTCAAATCTCCTCGGTCATCCGTCTCCTCCTCCTTCACTTACAACAACAAATTCAAGTTTAAATATCAAACCACAACAATAAAATTCTGATTTAAATATTAGCGTCAAAACCACAATATTCATAAAAAAATCACAAAAAAAAAGAGAAAAAAAAAACAAAAAGAGAAAGAGAAAGGAGGAAGACGATAACGACAGAAAATAGTGCTATATTGCTACTGCGATTTGGTTCTATCTTTCGTCTCAGATTTACTCTCAAATTTAGTACTGTTAGGTTCCATCCTGGAGATGGAGATGTCAACGATAACGTCATTAAAGCGAGACAGAGATAGAGGTTGGTCGAAGAAAGAAGAAAAAGAGAAAGAAGAGAAAGACAGAAACAGCAGTGATAAAGAATAATGAAAAGAGCAGACAACTCAAATTGGAGAGGGAGAAGAATTTTATTTCGCACGTCCATCTCTCTTCTTCCTTTAACATCTTCTTCTTTACTCCCTGATTTTTTTTAGGGTAAAAAACCATAATAAGCCAACTGGCTCAGAAAATTACGTAAATACGCCAAAGCAAAAATCGTTACAGCAATAAGCCAGATCGTATTTTTATATAATTCGAACCAGGTTGGTTCGAACTCCATTTATTAGTAAATCGAACCAGGTTGGTTCGAATTATGGTTTTTTTTTGTTAGTAATTCGAACCAGCCTGGTTCGAATTAGTAATGAAGGTAATTCGAACCAAGGTGGTTCGAATTATAGAGAGAGAATGTCTGCATGTAATTCGAACCAGGCTGGTTCGAATTACACCAATCATAGTTCGAACCAGGCCGGTTCGAACTATGTGTGAGACTGACTGTATATATATGGTTCCAAACGTGAGTTACTCTCATTAGAGGGAGAAGGATGGCTAGTGAGGAGAGTTTTGTTGTTTTGGTGCACCACAGAGGATCTGTTAATAGAAAAACTCGTTCCGGAGTAAAGTTCACAGATAAGAATCCTCTATGTATTGTCATAACATCTACGACGAGTTACGATGACCTTGTTAGCGCTGTACTAATGAAGCTTGGTCTGGAGGGTGCGAAGCGGGTAAAGAAGTTTTTCTATCGCATTCCAGTCACGGTGCTACAGAATACGGTGAAGTATGATTGCTTCACGATTAATAATGATGCGGACTTGCAAGTAATGTTTCTCTGTCGGCGGTAGTTTCCAGAGGTGAGGACACCGGAGTTGTTGGCCCGGCTGGTTGATGTTGTATCCAGCTCCGGCGGTTCGAACAGGAATATGAACACTATAGCGAATGCAGCAGGTTCTAGTTCCCGGCCTGCCGTTGCTTCCTCGTCCGTCCCTGTGTACGAACCAGTGGTCCAACATGTCGCCTCCCCATCTTTCGCTGTTGACCTCAATGCCACCGAAGGCGACGAGGTAGTGGAAAGGGAAAATTTGCCGAACGCTTTAGTGGGAGTTGCACCTGTTGGCGTAGGAGACGGTTTTTTGGACGATGAAGACGAGGATGACGTCGAGCCGGATATGATTGACGATGATAGCGCTGATGATATTGGAGCGACTGGGCCTGCATTGGAGGTAGGTGGTTCTAGCTCTGGCACACAGCAGTATCCACCACATTTTTCCTCATTGGACTTGGACGCCATGAGACATGAGGGGGTTTTAGGGCACGCTGTTGGATTCGGAGCTAGAGATGCGGAAGGGAGTACTGGTCTGACAGAGTTCCAGGTTGGTCAGCAATTCCAGGATAAAGATGAGGCCCTTTTAAGTGTGAAGACTTACAGCATCCGGCGAGGGGTACAGTACAAGGTGGTGGAGTCCGATCACCGCCGGTATGTGGGCAAGTGTTCCGAGTTTGGGAATGGGTGCACATGGTTGATTCGACTGAGTCTCCGGAAGCGCAAGGGCATCTGGGAGGTCAAACGGTACAATGGACCTCACACTTGCCTGGCCACATCCATCTCTAGTGACCACAGGAGTTTGGATTATCATGTGATTTCGGCTTTCATTATGCCAATGGTTAGGGCCGATGCATCCGTGAGCATCAAGGTGCTCCTGAACGCCACGGCAGCGCACTTTGGTTTTAGGCCGACTTACCGGAGGGTTTGGATGGTGAAGCAGAAATCTATTGCCCTCATATACGGTGACTGGGATGAGTCCTACAACGACCTGCCTAGGTGGGTCTTGGGTGTCCAGCTGACGATGCCTGGGAGTGTTGTGGTCCTGAAGACGAGCCCGGTTCGAGTTGGAGGACAGGTGGACGAATCTCAAGCGTACTTCCACAGACTTTTCTGGACTTTCCCGCCCTGCATCGAGGCATTCCGTCATTGCAAGCCGCTAATCAGCATTGACGGCACACATTTGTATGGGAAGTATGGGGGAACGTTGCTCATCGCGATTGCACAGGATGGGAACTCCAACATTCTACCTGTGGCATTCGCACTAGTAGAGGGTGAGAACGCGGAATCCTGGACATTCTTTCTCTCACACCTTCGACAGCACGTGACCCCGCAGCCCGGTCTGCTGGTTATATCGGACAGGCACAACGGCATCAAGGCTGCACTTGAGGCCCCTGACGGCGGTTGGCTACCGCCATCTGCGTACCGTGCATTCTGCATACGACACGTTGCGGCTAATTTTGCCCTAACCTTCAAGGGCAAAGACGCTAGGAGGCTACTAGTGAACGCGGCGTATGCGAAGACCGAGGTTGAATTTGATTACTGGTTTGATATCCTGCGATCTGAAGATCCGGCGATGTGTGAGTGGGCGAACCGGATTGATTACTCGTTGTGGACTCAGCATCGTGATGAGGGGCGGAGATTCGGTCACATGACGACGAACATCTCCGAGTGTGTGAACTCTATCCTGAAGGGGGTCAGAAATCTCCCTGTAGCATCCCTGGTGAAGGCAACATATTGTAGGCTTGCGGAACTGTTTGTTCGCAAGGGGAGAGAGGCTGAGGCCCAGATGGGAACAGGACAACAATTCAGTCAGCATTTGGTGAAGTGTATTGAGGCCAACATGAAGACGGCCAGGTGCTTCACGGTGACGCTGTATGACCGGGATAACTCCGAGTTCACTGTAGCAGAGACTACTCCGACTGGTTCTTTCTCCTTGGGTACTTACAGAGTATCACTTGCCTCTCGGACATGTGACTGCGGGTACTTCCAGGCTCTTCATTTCCCGTGTCAGCACGCACTTGCGTGCTGTGCATACTCACGGGTCACCTGGACCTCTTACGTTCACAGCGTCTATCAGATTAGCTCGGTCTTCAATGTGTATCGGATGGGATTCACACCTCCCATCCCGGAGGGCTTCTGGCCACCTTACGACGGGCCCACAGTGATTCCAGACCCTGCCATGAGGCGTGCCAGAGAGGGTCGTCCTAGATCCACTAGGATACGGACGAACATGGACGAGGCGGATCCGAATCGGCCAAAGAGGTGCGGCCTATGTCGCCAACCTGGACACACGCGACGTAGTTGCCCACAGGTTGCAGGCTCGTCTCAGACAGGACACCATTAGTATGCATGTTGTTAGTGTTAGCATTATCTACATTAGTGCGCATCTTGCTAGTCTTAGAGTTATTTAGATTATATCCCATGTTGTTAGTGTCAGTATTATTTACATTAGTGCACATGACTTTTAGTTTGATTGTTGCGAGTAGTAATGAATATGGCTTTTTTAATTATGTATTTTTTTTCTTTAAAGTTCAATCATGTATGATCCTGGTTTGTACTTTTTTTGTTATGTTATAGTATGTTTATCTATGTTTTTTTTTAATTTGTGTTTTGGGACATTCATTTTGTATGATCAATGAATCTTGAAACAGTTTAGCGTTTATTTTCTCTTATTGAACTGTGTCCGGGTTGGCGACATAGGCCGCATTTCTTTGGCTGATTCGGATATGCCTCGTCCATAGATACACAGCTTAGTCAGTCTCACACATAGTTCGAACCGGCCTGGTTCGAACTATGATTGGTGTAATTCGAACCAGCCTGGTTCGAATTACATGCAGACATTCTCTCTCTATAATTCGAACCACCTTGGTTCGAATTACCTTCATTACTAATTCGAACCAGGCTGGTTCGAATTACTAACAAAAAAAAAACCATAATTCGAACCAACCTGGTTCGATTTACTAATAAATGGAGTTCGAACCAACCTGGTTCGAATTATATAAAAATACGATCTGGCTTATTGCTGTAACGATTTTTGCTTTGGCGTATTTACGTAATTTTCTGAGCCAGTTGGCTTATTATGGTTTTTTACCCTTTTTTTTAATTTATAATTTTAAAAAATGAATGTAAATGATGAATTCAAAGGAAAATAATATATATATATATATATATATATATATATTTAAATATATATTTGATTTGAGGGTTGCCAGTAAAGAAGGAAGAAGCAAATGACTAAAGAGATTGATGAGGAAGTGAGGAGATTATTGGGAAAGAAAAAAAAAAGAGTTTCAAGAAAAAAAATTAGAATTTAAAAAAGATAAACTAAAATTATGGTGTTTTCAAACTTAATAATTGTTAAGTACCACGTGAGCATTTGACCCAAACTTTAGTTAACTCAATTAATGGTTTATTATTTTTATCAAAATTAATCTTTTTTTAAAAAAATTGTTAATAACATCTTTTAGAATTTTTTTATCAGTTATTGAATATTTTAAGTATTAAATTAGTAGTTATTTTTTTAATAAATATATTAAAAATTTAAATTTTTTATATTTTTAGTAAAAAAAATTTAATTTATAATGTTAATATTTATTTTTAAGAAAAAAATAGGTAAATTAAACCCATGAATGAATCATATAGAGGGTTATAAATTTTGTTTTTCTGATCTCCATTATTATATGTTAATTTTATGTCGATGGATTTGCTATTCTTCGCATGATCCGATGATATGCTTGAATAGATTGTGACATTTTTCAAATGAAACAACCAATAAGAAATATCTATTATGTTGTCTTATTATATGTGGTCATTGTGATAACTGCATTGTGATAATATCATATAAAAGAGAACAGAAATATGACAATATATATTTTGGTAGAACCAGACCTGGAAAATGAACTCTTTTTTTTTTAAATAATTTTTTTGTTCATATGCTTCTATTAAACTATATATATAGTGAGTTGGTGATGAATGAATAAGTTAATATATAAGACGAAAATTAAAGAACATTATTTTCGGACCATGCATGGGATATTGAATATAAATAAAATCACTATTAAAAAACTAGGGATGAAGGATAATACTCAAGGCTGAAGGCCCATTCAAATTAATCATAGAAATAAATTAAATCTCATGCATGCTCCAAAAATAATGCTCTTTAATTTTCATCTTAACTTGTTCATTCTACGTTTACCTAGCTAGCTAGGACTTTGTTACTTGCATCAATGTCTTTTGTCGACTGATTCATTCAATGAGAAAACAACAAAATGGATCTGCCATTTCTTTTTCTTTTCATTTTAACTCTTTGCCTATGGCCCCTTATTTGTTTATTAACACACATATTAATTAACTAAACTATCTAGCTAGTACTAACTAATGTATCAAAGTAAACACACACACACATATAGACACAAAATAGAACATGAAAATCGAGAATAGAGTAATGTAAGTGTAAGATATAGTATATAGTTGTAGAGATAGGAGTATATTAAAGAGAGTAAAATTAAATTAAATTAAATTAAATTAAATTGAAGTTAAACTTAGAGCTAGTGGGATTTGGGAAGCGGGATTTATTTGATTTGCATAGGAGAAATCAGCGGAGTGCCCGTGCCTTCTTGGAAAGAATACCATTATTATTATTATTAATTATTTAATTATTTTACCAACTGTGTTGCTTCTTTCTCTCTTCTCTCTGCGCATCTTCTCTGCTTGGTTGCAGCATTATCCATGCACAACCACAAACCCTACCCCTCCCATCAAACAAGATAATTCCAAGAAATAAAGTGCAACCTTTCATATTAATCTTTTACTAAAGTTTAAAGTTATATACACACACTTATACTATACTAGCGTCTATTGTGAGTGGGTCACAATCCCTTTCCCTACTTTTTGTCCCTTTGCACCCTACCTACTATACTATTATGTATTATCTCACTATCTATATATTAATTTAGTAGATAAATTCTAGGATGCCTATTTTTACAGTGGTTATAGGAATTATATAAGTGTTTTAAAAATTAAAGTCACATTTTTATTTTCATTTTGATAACATTTTTTTAGTAGTATATTTTAAAAAGTGTTGCTAAATAATAAAAAATATATTATTATAATTTTAGCAACATTTTTTTAAAATATTACAATCACTATAACCACAATAATATAAGTATACTAAAATTACTCTAATTAATATAGTTTCTTTCTTGAATTTATTTTATTAAAACTAAGCTATTTCATGAGTTTTAAATGTGATCATCATCAATAGTAGTATTCAATAACCATAGTCAAAGCAAGTTAGCACTTCTAATTTAACCCTCTAATTTTGACCCCACACTAGTTGAAACTTGAAACAACCCAGAAATTACGGACCTAGCTAGTTAGTAGTTAGTAACCTTTAGATAGTTCAAAGGGTTTTTTGTTAATAAGTATCTTAGATAAATTTTTGTTTTTATAAAATACTTATTTTTGTAGTTTTGATCTTAGTAATATTTTAATTTTAATTCTTACTATTAGCTTATTTCGTTTAATAGTATTAACATGACAAGTTAAATTTGGATACGACAAACTAAACTACTAATGTCAAATACCATGTCATATATATTAACATTTAACTTGCCGCATTAGTAGTTAAGGAGTAAACTAGCAGCGAAAATTAAAATAAGGCCTTTTAAATTTTGTTGGACCAGAATAAAAAATACAAAATTTTATAAAGACAAATAGTTTATTTAAGTCTTAAAAAGTTTTAAAATAACATAAGTAATTGAAACTTGTAATATATTTTAAAATATTAAAAATATTAAAATTTGTCTCTTTACTCCTTAAAGCACTTATTAAAAGATCCTCACTTAAAAGGCCATTTTTAATTATTTCTTTAATTTCTTTCTCATCTTAATTTAATCTGATGTATGTGAGGATGTGGGGTTGGAAATATTATATAAAAGTGGTGCATGCTTCATGTGCTTCTGTGTCCTTGTTTTCTCAAATAGAATCCTATCATAAGCTAACAAGCCCTAGGAATGCTCATTCTCGTCTTTTTCTTGGGAGCTCGTATATATTTATTTAACAAATCCAATGCCCTAGCTTTGTGATTGTGGAAACTCTGTTTGGGATTTCAACTTTTTTGACTTTGACCAGGGTTCCCATATCTACCAACACTTGTATTATTATTGTTATTATTGAATTAAAAAAACTATAGTTGCTGCCATATTAGTTTCAAAGATTGAAAATAGTAAAAAAATTATGGTTTTATTATGCAACTGCTTTAATTAGTCATTTAAGAAGTATAATAATAATAATAATAATAGAATAATGACATTTAGATCTTAGCTTCCACTAATCAATAACTTATGTAGAGTTTTTGGTACCTTAGAAAGAATTTGAGATGAATATTTAAAAGAATCGTCCTGCGCTTTTTTTGTCTCTTAAAATTTTGTTTTTTTTTATGCTTAGTTGTTTTAAATTTTTAATTACCAAAAAAAAACTTATGTGATAACTAACAATAATAATTTTTAAAAAATATTATTTATTGTTGTTGCCGGTTACTATATATACTATCAATCTAAAAAGGTATTTTAAATGTTATACTCTAGTTTATATGTCGTATTTTTTTTACAAAAACATTTAATAACAAAAAATAATCAAAATCAACAAAAAATTACTTTATTTGATATATATTAATTTTTATAATAAATATTTAATAAAATAAATTTTAATTATTTTTTTTGGTCTCATTAGCATTATCGTTCTTTATATAATTATGGCAGACTCATAATACTTCCTATAAAAAGAAGGAGCCAAAGATCAGAGTATACAAGTCATTAAATAGTACTATTGATCATTGATATCATGACCAAGAAAGAAAAAACAAGAAGGGGAGAGATAATAAAGGAGTTTCTTTGCTTAATTATTTAGGTTAGTAAATTAATGATTTATATACAATTATACAGTTTAAGCAAAATAATGAAAAATGAAAAAAAAAAGAATATATATAAATTAATAATGATAATAAACTAAAATTAAAGTGATAATTAAAACTAATAAATGTGAACTTATCTTCTACGAGATACTAAACTGCTCATTACAGCTACTTGTCCAACAACTCATTATTAATAGTATATTATAAGAGGAAGTATAGAGAGCCAATAGAGTATCTGTACAATGCGTACAATGGAAGTTTAGGAATGTTCGATTCAGTAGGATATCAGATATTTATTATTTTTGGTATTTGGATAGTTATTGTGGATAATATGGATGTATTGTGTTTGAGAAATTAGTAGTATTTTATCCTGAATATTCATTTTTTAACTCATATTAAGCTAAATAAATAGTCTATTATATACATTGTACAAATACTCCATTGACTCCCTAGCAGAATTCATATTGTAATTATATTTCTAAGAAAATGAACTTCTTTTTCTCCCATAATATATATAGATAAAGCCAGAGATATTGGTGTTTGCTTTCTTCATCCTATCCAATGATATAAAGAGGCCAACATATATTTTATTATAGAAGAAATACTTATATGAAGACATCTGTTTATAAAAATAGTATTGTGAATTATTAGATAATTTAATTAAATATATTCGATCAAATATATCAAATCATTTAATGTTTTACAATACTATTTGCATGTAAAGATATCATTATCCAAATATCTACCTCTCTTATTATATGTTTGCATGATGATTCAGTAACATTCAAGAAAATAAGAATGATATATTAAGTTTAGTTCTTAAAACTTGGTTCAGCCAATTGAAGGGGACAGGAACCAAATGTTGGAAAAATAATACTTACTTGCTTAGTTTGTTGAGATTCAATTTCCTATAGTGCACGTGAAAGCTAAGCCCAATTAACGTTCTCTAAAGAATGCCACTATCAACATCACATGATAATTTCTTTTATTAAATTAAAAAAAATCCTAAGCAATTTGGATGGTGAAAATAAAGCATGCCATAAGAAGAGCTGCGTCAATCGGAACTTTTCGGGAGTGGATCCTCTCCAGTGGAAAAAAAATTGGATGATATCCAGTGGAGGATCTCACCTTTCATTGTTCTCTCTCTCCTATTTAATTTTGGTCCCACTTATAGAATTAAAGGTGAGAGATCACACTTTATTCTCTCAAGTGTTAGAAAAAATGGAGAGGATCCATTTCCGAACTTTTCACATGTACTTTTTTTTTTCAGCTGACTAAAAATTTTTTTGTAACAAATATAAATCACTATGAGAAGATCAGACCCTTGTTTCGATGTAATATTCTCACCCTGTAAAATGCCACTCGTTTACACATTAATAATTCAGCTGATATCTATGTAGGACTTATGCAAGAGAAATAAAATTTGAACATATATATTTGTTCGATACCAAAATATGGCTATTCTTCTCTCATCTCCCTCCCCCCCCCCCCCCCCCTTTTTTTTTTTAAATCATAATATAATAAAAAGAAAGAGTGTTCCTTTAGTATGTTTATTGTTTATTTATACATATCTCTAATTGTTAAAAATCTATCAATTTAAAGAAAGACGTATTTGCATTTAAGTTCACAGCTTAAAATTGTTAAAAAAAAAAGGAAAAAAGTTCACACCATAATTAATTCCTTTACAGTCATACATTAAGTGATCATTTTCAAAATTATATATTATAAATACTTTAGTTAAAAAGATAAAAGTGAACAATTTTAGATTTTCCATAGAAAACTTTAAAAAATTATAATTAATTTTGATTTTTAATTCAAATTTCCTATCTGCGATGTTCTTATAAGGAATGTCTTTAGAAGATTTGTTAACAAGGTCTTTTTTTATTAAAAAAAAAACATAGAAATTGAAGTTTGAGATGTTTCCACACACCAACTTCATGATGATAAAGCCTTTTTGTACGTGCAAAGTTAATCAAATCACCATTATCAAAAGAAGTGCATTAACCATTAGACCTCAAATAGTGTTATTGTACATCCAAAATACAATACAACGTTACACAATGAATAACGAAGTACCATACCCATGTAATTTTGGATTGCCTAAATATGTACCAAAACTACATTATTTCACCCTAATACAAGTACCATAGTCTTTCCAAATTTTTCCTTAAGAGAATATAATATGGAGTAATGATACTGTATTTTCTTTTTATCATATGGTACACACACAGGTATGACTAATCATATGTGCTCCATAATCACCTAATAATAAATTTATAGTTTTACAATGCAACAAATTTATAGAACCATAGGCTTAACTGGATCAGCATCTGCAACCTTTGATGTCTTGGATTTCTTGGTATCTGTTGGCTCAACACCTAACCATTTTTTTATGAGTTCAAAGACTCTCTCGTGTCGTAGTAATTCGCGGTGAGCAGCAGCTACTCCCACCCTTGCAATGGCTTCAAGTCCATCAGCCTAATCAAAACAAAACTAGTCAAATTCATGACATGAAACCTTCATAAATATTTTTTACTAGCATCTAAATCACACAATTATTAGCATTCATATAGAGACATTCTTGCATGCTTCTAAACATATTAAATGCACGTTCCAAGAACAAACATCTACAACCATTCATTACAGCAGTGTGCAAAGCAGTTAGCTACAGATTACAGTTGAGTGAACATGCAGAACGCCTGAGAGATCAAAGAAATACCTTGGCTGATTCAGAAGGAACTGTTCCATCTCCATCCACATAAGAATATTCCGGCTGAAAATATCGAAAAAGTTTTTCATATATACAAGTGCATGCACAAAACCCTCCTAGGAAATAAAACAGGACGATACAGAACTAAAATGGCTAAAGTTGCACCAGTCATTAGACCTCGTCTTATAAGTGACATAAAGTCCTGATAAACAAACATGACCAAACAATGCAAGGGCAATAACAAGTTCCGTTGTAACTACATACATGAAGGAAAAAGAGCAGCCTGCCCTAGAATCATGACCTCCTTATTCTTGTTGGTTAAAACCAAGAAAAAGAAACTGCTCCAAGGAAGAAAAAGAAAAAAAAAGGCATACAATCTTCTATCACCCAAACATATTTGAGTTCATTGTTGCATCATTATTTCATCAATAAAGACTGAGCTTCTACCAAATAATATCATAGTTTTCATTATGAACACTACTGAATAGTATGTCCTTCCTCATGACATTTATTGTTTATTCTAAAAAGAAACACCATGTAAAGGATATGAGTGTTAATTTTAGGATTATCATAATTGCTCAAGGCTCTTGACTGAGATATAAAACAGAATCAATGAAATACGTTTTATAATGAAATATAAACTCATTAGTAACCTCCACCTTTGTCATATAAGAGATCAAAATGGCTTACCATGGTGTGGCATATGTCAGTTAAGTCTTCTATTGGAGATTCTTTCGAACCATAACTGCATTAGACACAGACAGGTCAGGCAAAATCATTGTGCAAAGTTCTGACCGTTTGAGCATTGCATATTGCACATAAGATTATTATCCTCTTATGTGTCGAGGATGAGATTATTCTTCTCATAACGACTAAAATTATGATAGAAAGTTCTACTAGTAATATTTTATAAAGAAATAGTCGATTCTGACTAGTAAAATTCATAATATAAAATCCTGATATTGGAGCATAGTAAAGTCCAGATAAGAATTATAAACAGCCCAATATCAAGTTTGTACGAGATCCAGGTTCCACCTATGACCTAACTTTCTCGTCTCTCAACCTAAAACTTCATTTGCCTTGTTTATTGGTATTAACGAAAACAAAAATATTCATTTTTTCATGAGCAATTAATTCACATACCAACAATCAAAAGGTGTATCTAATGCTGTTCCATAAATGTTATAGAAGCTGAACCCATCTGGCAGTTTAGCATTGTTTATTACTTTTCGAGTTCCAGCAGCCCATTCGAGGATATCAAAGTTAAAAGGCAGTGATACCGTCTTCCCATCATATGTTAGCTGCAAAGAATAATATTGAAAAGTAACTTAGACAAGGATGGAGATTGGGTAGTATCATTTTCATACTGAACTGAAAATCCTTTTCTTGGTGTTAAGTATAAAATTCACACAATGTCATTTGCTTAGCCTTTTCTTGAGTTAGAACTACTGTTGAGAATAGGACCAAATTGAACCGGCTGGTTGAGTATTTCAACCTGAGATTGGTCTAAGCTCTGTTCATTTTCTATCTACCAACCATAATTGGCCTAAACTCTGCTCTGTTCACTTCCCTGCTCACAATGATATTTCTATTTCCATTTATCCATTATTCCACCATTCCATTTCATGCTTGATAAACATTTACTCTATTCTGGATATGAGAAATTAAAACTGCGGGAGGAATAAGATCTTAAAATAAAAGCAAATGGAAATCAAATGTGAAAATACTTGAGGATGCAAGAAGGCAGCAACCATGTGGAGAAAAGTGCAGATTAGCACCTCACTGTGCATCACTTAACAAAATTAAAGACAAGGAATTTATTTAACATTTGGATTTTGGAACTGTATATACCCATTCGTCTTACATTCATCAATCTGAAGAAAAGTGCAGATTAGTACCTCATTGTTCTTCAGTGCTTCATCGAATAAAGATGTACATTGGACTGGTCCATACGATTCCAAACTGATGTTGCTTTCCCCATCCTCCTTGGTTTGCTTTTGCCAAACATGAATTTCTGGTTGCTTTTTCCATTTATAATCCGGATTTGCCATCATCTCATAAATTGATGGACATTCAACTAGCTAACATGGTAAGAAAGTTTATCTCAAATCTTCGGAAAATGTTACAAAAAGAGCATGAAAATTGTGACGGTTTTGCAAGTATAGTTGGATACTTTTCTGAGTTTGTCAGGAAAAACTATCCCAGGATTAAATTCAAACAGACAAAGATTCTGACGGTACAAATCACTTGAGATCAAGAATTTACCAATTGATGCATAGTCCACCTTGATACGAAAAAATAGCTTTCAAAGCCATCAACAAACTCAAGTCCAGTTAATAAAGTATCATTGATGCATCCAGGGGCTCCTGTTCATGAGGAACGTAAAATCCGGAAGGTTACGGAATCAAGAAAAGAGGAAAATAAGAGTATATAGGGAAAAAAATGCTAAGCCCATGACCCAGAGTATGGGAATTTTTACAACCAACTGTATTCTTTTGTAACTTTCATCATCACATACTATATTTATACTCTGGACCATAAATAAAAAAAGTCATACCAAAGAACATAATGAACTAAAGAAAAAAACGAAGCTTTGAAGTGAAAAATCAAGATAATTTAGCCTTAGCATTATCACTTCATAAATTTGAAGAAATGCATTATTGTCAAGAAATTATGCAGCATGGACTACCATATGTACGACTTTCAAGATGGGCGAGTTTCTGCCTAAATGAGTGTTTATAGAGTAATCAAAATATTTGATAGCACAACAAAAATATATGAAATGTTAGAAGATGTGAGTTTAGTTCCACACATCCAAATACCCAATTAAGATTCCGATTTATTGTGTAGTATTAAGCAATAAGCAATAAGTATGACCTACTTGCAGGATAAGAAGAGCATAAAAAAAAAAGACAGAGGAATTACCTTGAAAAGGACAAGCCAAGCAAATCCACTTATTCACATATTTGACAAAATCCTGCCAAAACAATGTCCAAACTCACTGGTAAGTATTTTCAAACTACATGGGATAACTTTCTTCTCTAACTCTATGCAATATATCGTATAAATAGCATGAGTTTTGTAAGCGCACATCACGGTGAAGAGACAAGAAACACAGGATCATGATTCCTCCCATAGAATGGGAAATCAAGTTAACTTTCCTTCCACCAGAGGCTTTGTAAGCAGTTTCCAACTTGGCTTTAAGGCCATCCATCAGCTTGTCAATTCTGCCAACACCAACAAAAATAAGGCACATAGTTAATTCTTTTAAACTCATTTGTTAACCAAATTTGTTGGCATAGTGATCAAGGCATGACGTGGCCCCCCGGAGAACCAATGTTGTGCTCCGGAAGCAAACACCAATTAGGAGAGTGATCCTAACTACACACAAAAGGGGATTAGTTTCCTTCCTTGATAATTGAAAGGTGGAATACCCTTGGGAAACCACTAAACAAATAAATAAATCACTGATTAAACTTGATATTATGCTGAAGGGGCCGAGCAATTTACCTATTGCTTTGCCTGAAGTCATAACCATAACCAAACAATGTGGTTCCTTTCTTGTAGCCACACCCAACAAGCATGTCAATCATATCATGGAAATGATACACCTCTGTCAAATGTATACATTTCGTAAACTGCAACAACATTACAATACATAACAGCAGAAAATCAAATCAAATCACTTACTTAAAATTCCCAAAAATAACAAAAAATAAAACAGTCTGTGTTGAACTGTTGATTATTGGTTTAATCAATTAACAATTGAATAAATTACCAAGGATGGATCTAGAATATCAATCGCATAGAGGCCATGATCATCTTCAGGGACCACAATATCAGATTTCTGGTCAAGTGTTTCAGTGTAACCTGAAAAGTTGAACACAATCTGACTCGAATCAGAACTAATCAAGTTTATCAAACTCTGGAGTCACCTCACTCACTCTGGAGCTTGATAACAAAGTTAGTTAGAGTTAGTTAGAGAACCTGTGTCGGGGTTGTAAACGGACCAGATCTTCTTGCGGAACTCCAAGTCAGCGAGGAAGAACCTAACCCAGACTCTGGTGGTGAAGCCGAACTTCTTGGGCTTGGAGTTGAGAATGGAGCCTCCCATGCCGGAGACAAGAAGCACGGGGTCGCGATCCGCCGGCTCGTCGTCGTCGGTGTTCCGGTCACCGAAACAGGGACACAGCGTCATCGGCATGGGAATGAATGGGTTTTAGTGAGCTCAGAACTGAAACTGGAAATGAAAATGGAGCATGCACCACCAACCAACCAACAACCAGAACCAGTAGTGAGTGTTGTTATACTCTAGACTCGAGTATTCTATTCTGCAACTACTTGTATTCTTCTGCAATTAAAACACGTTTCATTCCATAAAATTATGATATCTCTGCTTCACTTTTCAATAAATAATGTAGTTCAACAATATTTTTTTCACTGTATTTAACTTTTTATATATTTCGTATGTATTTCAGTGTTTCTGTTGCTTGTTGCTCAACAGACAAGACGAGATTAAGTGGATAAGTTAACTAATTACTCAATTAATCTAATTTAGTTTTGGATGTTTAACTTGTATATGAAATTTTGAATCCATATTAATTAATTTCTTCTTTCACTACAAATATTAATCTCAAATATTTCTTATTCCAAAATGTCCCTCTGCCATTCATTTTCGCCAGGACCATCCGGTCTTTAACGGAAAAAAAAAAAAAGAAAGAATGATTTTGTTATTGAAATAATTTTTTAAATTTAGTACTAATGAGTAAAAATTAAAATAATAATAGGAAACTTAAAAAAATATTGGTTAGAAACTTGTTTTTTCTTTTTTTTTTTAAATTTAATATTTATTCATTTATTATTTTATTTACAAATTGTTTGTTGAAAAATTAGTTTATCGTAAAAACCGATATTTATATAATTTTTTATTTTTTTTTACTAGAATATTTCTTTTTGCTATAACTTTGAGAACTTATTTAATGTTTTATTTTCAGTAAATCAAAATATTTCTTTTATTCTAGATAAATTAATATAAAAATATTTAGTTTTAGTATATTGATAATATAAAAAATTTGACGTAGTTATTTAATTAAATTTATGTATATAGATGATTTTTTAAATAATAAATTAAAAAATCAATTATTTAGTTAATGTGGCAATACAAGATTAATAAATGTGTAAATTTTTTTATATTGTCAATTCATAAAAATTAAATTCTAAAAAGAAATAAAAAAATATTTAAAGAAAAACTAAAACTATATCATATATATGTTACCTGAAAATGATTTGAGGTCTTGGATATACTTTAAAAACTAAGATAATATTAAAATTAGTCTTTAAAAAATGTCCTTTTCTTAAATTCTTTTTTAAAATATTTTATTAATCAAATTAGTTTAAAATTATAAATTAATTATTTTTGTCTTTCAGTCACGTAATTTTTGTCAATAATTAATAAAATATAATTGTTGTACAACTCACATCGTACATAATACATAGTATATCTAATTAGATACTTAACAAATATATTTATAAAAATTTATCAATTTAATGTCGTTATATTATATTAGGATTTATATAATTAAAAAAATAGACTAAATTAATAGATTTTTATAGATATATTTATTTAGTATCTAATTGGATGTGTTAAGTATTATATATACTACCAGTTAACGTTTTATATCATTAATCGTTGACGAAAATTATTAATTGAGTGATAAAATGATAAAAAAATAATTAATTTATAATTTTTAAAAAATTAATTTAATTGATAAAATTTTTTAAAAATAAATTTAAAAAATAAATTTATTTTTTAAAAACTATTTTCACCATTAATCCTATGTAATAGTTTAGGGTTCGATAATATACATATGTCATATGTGAGTCTAATTAAAATACTATTTAATATAATAGATATAAATAATGAATTAATTAACATGGTATTTAATACTAAAATTGATTACATCTAATATGATTTTTTAAAAATATCAATTAAAAATTATTTATTAAAAGGTACTTAATTTATTCACAATTTATTCTCTTTTCTTAGTTAAATTCTAGTAAAAAAAAAAAAGAAGAATTTTTTATTAATTTCAAATAATATTAACAATAATTGAAAAATAATAAAATATTTGATTGATAGTCATACATTGATAGATGGTGATTGGTCAGTTAACCGATTATTTTTATTTGGTTAGGTTTGAGATTGTTAACAGCAAATTTTGGCATTAAACTTTAAAGTCTCTTCTCTCGTCTATTATTCGATCTCTTTTAAATCGGAAATGATGGATCTCTCCATTTTTTTTGTCATTAAAAAGAATAAAATATAATCTTTTATTTTTAATTTTATTAAATATCATCCAGTTTTTTTTCACCACTCACCTTTTAAATCTGGATGCTTCTTCTTTCCAAATGGATATATATGGACAAGTGCCCAAGTGCGTGTGTTTCTACGACTTTTACGTGTAATCCATCAACCAATAATTCGCACTATTTTTGCCATAATCCATTCTTTTCATGTTTTCGGAGTCTCATCTTTCTCCATCAATTACGATAATGTGCTATTTACGCATCAAATTTTCATAATTGATGACTAAGATATTGTTAAATAATAAATATATTGAATAAATGAATTTTTTAAATTATTAAAAAGGTGTTTTTTTGTGAAAATAAAGTGCAACTAACTAGTTAACGAATTATAATTTAGATGACATAATTTTTTTATATTCATTTAGAAGTTATAAATTTAAATTTTTTTTATTTTTAGTAAAAAAAAAACGGTGCAACTAAGTATTATTATATATCCTTTTACCAAATATGTATATGTATTAATACCATTTATCGTACTTATTCTAAAGACTCACATACAATTATGTTAATATAAAATTGATAATTAAAAATTATTAAATAATAATTTAAATATTAATTTTATATAAAAATAATTACATATAAATTTTTACTAATTATTTAGTCATCATTCATCAAACAGATAAATATTGTCCCAGCTCAAAATTACTAGTAATAAATTGCATGAAAGTAGAAAAATAAAGAAAAAATTAAACCGTGGTAGAGCATGACAACAATCACAATAATAAGAAAAGCTCCTCTAGATAATAAGAAAAACTATAAAGAATAAATAATAAATTATTGTTAAATTTATAGTTTTTATCATATATAAAATGTTATTAAATTCTTTTGTTTTATTTTATAAAAATTTAGTCCATAATAAAATGACTAATAATGAGATTGTTGAAAAAATTATGTCAAAGTCAAAATTCAAATAATGAATATTATATATATTATTTGTGTATTTTTTATATTTTTAATTTTAGAATTTAAAATAATTAATAAAAAATGAAATAAAATAAAAATACATGTTTTATATCATAAAAAATATACAAATAAAATATATAAAAAATAATATAAATACTACTTTTCGTTAGAAAAACCCTAATTCTATACAGTAAAAGTAAAATATATAATAAAATATTCAGCCACGTGCCTACGGCTTACCTTAATATTATAAAAATGTAGCAACGTGTATTGTTATTATACACACTCATGAATTTTCTCGTACAAATAAATAAATGTGCAAGCATCTAAGGGGTATATCCTTTAGCAATTGGTGATGGCAGAAATGCAGAATGGCACCAAGAGACATCATTGGTATATTCTCCTACCACGTCCATTTTAATTTTCTTTTTTTCCAAATTGTGACATTGACAATAACTTAGGCTTAATTGCAAGTAAACTCCGACAAATTTGTGTTCATGTTCTTTACTTGTACATTTAAAGTCAAATATTTTTATTTTAGTATTGAATTCGACTTAGTGTTTTGATATATGGGAACACATAAAAAATTAAAGATGATAAATTGAGTGTTGGCATCAATATCTATAAGAAAATAAGTGTTGGGAAATAGAATAAAAATTAACAACATTGGATAAAATGTCAATTCGGTCATCAATATATTTTTCTAAAAAGAAAATTAATCGGTCTGTTTTTTCTTCATAATCAGCCAACTACAACTTATTTCTATTTTCCGTTTGTGGTTGGGCTTTATATTTGTTGTAGATCAATATTTTGGTCTAGATTTGCTTTGGGTCATTTGATTATTACTAAAATAAAGAGGTCCCTCAAAGAGGGCAAAGTAGGCATCCCAAAATATGAGGATCTGGTCTCTGTGTTTGAGTTCAAGTTCAAGAGCTGAGGCCCAGACCAAAAAAAAATTCTACGGCTAAGAAGCAGCCAAATTTAAGAATGACCAACCCTTGACCCAAAAACAAATTGACCAACCCTCTGACCAAAAAAAGAAATGACCAACCCAACCCCCGCCACATGCTACTGTAAAAAGTAAAAACATATTTTACAAGGTGAAAATTCAGGTGCAGTCGACTTCACATGAAATTGATAGTTGAGGTTCGTTAGAAAGCTGTTAGATAAAATTTAGTTAAATCAGTCAAATTATTTAACGACTCTCAATTATCAACTTCATGCGAAGTCGACTGCACCTGAGTTTTCACCATTTTACAATGATCATGGTTAATGATTCTAGAGGAACTTGTTTATCACGTTCAATATTCATCTTGTAGTTTCGCTTTTAGTCTAGTAGATCAATAATTAATTTCTTACGAATCAGAATTCTATTTAAGAGTCTAACCAATAAATTATTATATACACAAAATAATACTTATTTAAATAAATAAATATATTAATTATTTGATCAACTCAAATTAAAATGTATGCCAAAAGCTTCGAAAGTAAGATATATCATATATGACATATTTCAGGTTTTAGGGTTTGTTATCGTAGTTTGCTATGGTGCTGAGAGGAAGATTCTTCAGCAGCTGAGGATGCTGCCTGTCTAAACCTGGTCGAGCCAGCTGTCCTGTTAACATATTAAACTCCTCTGTATGTGCCGCAGGTGAGGGCAGCTAGGGGTGCACAGACCCGGCCCGGCCCGAAGGCCCGGCCCGGTCCCGAACATTTTAGGGGCTAATTTGGTGTGATTTCATCGGGTTTAGGGCCCGGTAAGGGTCTCAAAAATAGACCCGATCATTATTTCGGGTCGGGTCCGGGTCATAGCTCGGGTCACCCGAAGTCGGCCCGGTGGCCCGGTCATCATACACAATTAATATTTTGTGTTATTAGTGATGGATCATGACTATTCTTATGTGGAATTTAAGTATTGTAAACCTTAATATTTTGTGTTATTAGTCATTATAAGACTATAAGTTAATGTTTTATGTTTAGAATGCATAAGACTTTAGACTAATGCATAATATTATGTTATTTGTATTGATTTAAATATTTGGTATTATTAGACAATATTAGTATTGATTGTGGTTTTGCTTTAATATTGATTGTGGTTATGCTTTAATTTTAAAGAAGGGTTGGTTTTTATTATATTTTTCTAAGTGAATTTTACCATGTTAAATAATGGTTGGAGTCTTGGAAATTTGGATATTTTTACATGTTAGCTTACAAGAAGGTATTAACGTAATGTAATATTAACGGCCCGGTTTCACCCGGTTTTTACCCGCTATAATTGTGACCCGAAAGTGTATTGGTTTCATCGGGTCTAGGGTCGGGTTCGGGTCTAATAAATAGACCCGGTATATATTTCGGGTCGGGTCTGGGTCCTATCAAACCCGGCTTCACCCGGCCCATGTGCACCCCTAAGGGCAGCTATTGCAGGCACGGGTCTCACAATTCAAAAAGACTTTTTAGAAATGGAGGTTGTTAACAACTCAGTTAAGATTTATTAATAAGTTAATTAATTGGAAAATAAAAATAATGTGATAGAGTAGTTTTTTTGTTTTCACATTCACACTTCAGTCCGTGGACCAAATTAGATGGGCCTGGGGAAGTTTAAGGTAATGGGCGAGAGATGGACTGCAAATGTTAACCGTTTAGATTCAAATGATCCAGTTGGTTAATGTTTTTAAAACCCAAAAAGAAAAAAGAGGGCCTAACCTGAAGGAACCTTCTACCCCCAGTCATTTGTGGAGCCAACCCCCGTTCTGCTAAGACGCAAATTGGTACCAAACCAATTTCCCTAGCCCTACCCTCCGGAGCACTCCTGATGTTCGCCGGCCGTCCGTGAAGGTAGGTTGCCGTCGTGATCCAGCCCTGCAACCCCTGTTCGGTGACGGATCATGGCTGCTTCGTGGAGCGCAGCGTCCGTTGTCTCTGCATCTGGAGGTGATTTTCAGGAAGGGTCCGTTTGGTTGCCGTCGTTGGGTTCCCCTCTGCCTTCAGCGGTCGGCTCGGTTCCCATTCTTTGCCGCCATCGATCGATCGGCCTTCACCAGTCGCGTAAGTCGCTGTTGAACGTTGGAGGTCGCCTAAGCGTTTGCGCGGAAGCCACGTTGCTCTCCCCCGACGGCTGGGTCGACACCGCGAGCCACCCCCGCATGTGGTACTGGTAGCTTATGTCGCCTCCGTGAGTTTCCCAAACCCGCCACCCGACATTACACCCACGCAGCACCAATACCCTGCTTCAACGTCGACAACTTCCAATTAGCAACACAAGAGGTAACAGTTTGATTTGGTAGTTGATTCGTTCGAACACTAGGGAGGCCGAGCTTAAGCACTTCCGAGCAAGTCGTCAACCGGGAGGAAGAGCTTTACGTCGGCCAAGGTCAAACACCGCGGCGGGAATACCTGCAAAAGATACTCCGACGCTCAAGTTAGTAATAATCTCAGAGAAAAGAGAGAGAGTAATTAAGTGAGAGTGAAATAAGTGAATATGAGAACTGATAGTGGAACCTGATTTTAGCCGAGACTATTAGTCCGGATTTATAGGGATTGTTTTACCGTTTTCATATGGATAAGTCCTAGTTTATAGGTTGGTTATGATATTCTGTTTAGGTGCTATAAACCAGCTGAGCACGTTTCTTATTTTCAGCTGGGTGATGCTGCTTCGGTCCTGATCACGTGCTGAGCTTTTCGGACGGCTGATACGGGACCGAGCTTTATGATGCACGTGCCGAGCTTACTGTGCAACCGAGGATAAGGGTGACGTATCATAACCCCCAAGCTTGCCTTGGTGTGGACAGGACTAAGGCGAGCTTTCGGACCAAGAATACTGTAATCCTCGGTTGCCGAGTTTCGTTTGTCGCCTATGGTCCTTGTAGCCCCCGAGCTCGGCTTAGTTCTGCTGAGAATGCAGAACGTTTTTAAATGGCTTCAAATTTTGCGCCATTGATGTGATTGATGTGAAAACCGCTCCGCTTCTCTAGGCACCCCTGTCCATTGGATTCTGCAGTGGATTTAATGTCTCCCTCTTTTTTGCCACTCTGAATTAAATGTATAGGGTGAGTAACCGTTTCTTTTGTGTGACTTATGTTACTTGTACATTCTTTTTCTTTTCCAACTACTGTATTGTGGGATTAAGGTCATTTTCTTCTCCGTGTCTGAAAAATGAGCAAGCAAGGTCAGTGTTGACTCTTTTCTTCTTTTGTCTTCATCTTCTTGCTTTTTTCTTTCCTTGTTTCTGATGGAGAAATATAATGTGGGTAGTTTGTATGACTGGGTTGACGTTAGAGTAAGAGAACGCAAGTCCCAATTTGATGATGAAGAATCTGTGAAGCTATTGGGGTCGGGTTTTTGGGTTAGGCCTGGTAATAATATTAGGGTTGAGTTGTTACCTTGTGGTAAGGAGGATCGTGTTTGTGACCGACTAGATGATTGGTCTTATTTTTATATGTATAGTTGCCTTTTTACTGAACTGGGGGTGAAGCTTCCTTTCACTGAGTTTGAGTGTGGGGTTCTGTACTGGCTGAATTGTGCCCCGACGCAACTTCACCCTAACTCTTGGGGCTTTGTTCGGGCGTTTGAGGTATTGATGGAGCTGTTAGACCGTTTGCCATCTCTTAGGCTATTTTTCTCTTTATTTCAGGCGAAAGGGGTGAATAGGGGTTTGTGGGTGAATCTTAGTAATTATCCTCGTCGGGCAGTGTTTGGTCTGTACAAATCTTCATTTAAGGACTTTAAATCGATGTTTGTTAAAGTTAGGAGTGTGCCTGAGGAGTTTCCTTTTTACCTGAACGAGCATTTAGTTGAAAGGTTTCCTTTATTTTGGTGTGCCGAGCCTTACCAGGCCCTGGATGTAGATGATAGGTTACTGGAAGATGATATTGTTATGGATTTCTTGTTTAAGTCTCTGGGTCCAAAGGGTTTGTTGTCAGTTGCCGAGATGTTGAAGTGGGATACCAATAGGCAGGCTGTTTATGATCATATAGGTAATTGTGTTTTGTTATGTTTGTTTTTTTGTCTCTGTCTTTCTTTGTTTTATCTGAGCTGGTTGTTTGCAATGTTGCAGCTGAGAGGGCTCCTGCGATTACCACTGCCGGGTTGAAGTCTTATTTCAATCAGCGTAGGAAAAGCGAGAGAGAAGTTTCATCTAACGTGGGGAAAGGGCCTGCTGCTGTGGTAGCCCAGTATGGTCCTGGGCCGAGGTCTAAACGAAAGAGAGGTCAAGCTAAGGGTAGTCTTGCCGAGGTATTGGATGGTAAGGGAGAGTCATCGCTGATACTTCAAGCGGTTGAGTCTACGTATGAATCGCAGAAGAGACTTCACGGGTATGATGAGAATGAGCATGGCCGATCCTTATGGGCGAAGCTCTATCCTTTTGGTGTTATGGCTGATGAACTTTGCTGTTTTCCGGGCGATATGAAAATGATTGATGAGGTGGGCCGTGCTGGCGTCAGTCGATTTCTTCAGGTATGACTTAACTGTATGTTTTTGCTGAGTGTTCCTTTATGATGTTGTTTGCTTACTGAGTTGTTTTTCCTCTAGGTTATTGGTGCTCGGGTCGTCGCCATTGGTCGGTCTCATGAGCTCGCCTTAGAGCGGGAGAAAAAAGAAGCTACACATCTGGAGGAGTTGTCTGAAATTATCCAGAAAAAAGATGATAAAATTGTTGAGCTGTCTTCCTCCATTGAGAAGAGAGAGCTTAAATTTGCTGAGGAGCGGAAACTGCACGAGGCTTCTTTGAAGAACACGAAGTCTGAGGTCGATCGGTTGTCTACTCGGATCAAAGAGTTAGAAGGCGGGGTTTATAAGGCCTTTGCCCAAGGGTTTGACCGCGCTGTTTCTCAAGTCAAGGTGTTGTATCCCGAGGCTGATCCTTCAAAGCTCGATGTTATGAAGGTTGTTGTTAATGGAGAACTTATGGAAGATGAAGGTGCTGCTGGAAGTGAGAGTGAGGGATCCAGCATAGGTGATAAGATAGAGTAGTTTTTTAGTATTTGTCTTGTTAATGCTTGTAGTATCTTTGGAGCTTGTTGCTATTTTGTTTTTGAACTTTTTTCTGAATGTTTAACAGTGATGTTTTGTGTTCCGAGTATATAGCTCGGTTTGAAACAAATAGCTTTGATTAATGTGATATATATTTTGGTTAGACTATAGTGGTGTGCCGTTATGAGAAAATGACTGTTTTGTGTTTACTGACGGTGGTTGAAACCACTCTTTGTTTGATTGATCTGTTGATTAGGATAGTAGAGGCTTTAATGTACTGTTTTGATGATCCCTTAGGATTCGATCGAAATAACTTGTTTGTTGTATTTACATGTGCTTCTCCGAGTATTATTATCGGAATGCGCGCGTTGTTCTCCGAGTATAAAGCTCGGATTAATTTTAAATATTCATTTGTTAGAATGCGTGGTAGGGACCAATGTAGAAAATGTTAGTATGTACTTGTCCGAGTATTATGCTCGGCATGCGCATGTTGAATTCCGAGTATGAAGCTCGGATTAGTATGTTCGTTGGGAAAAGCTTTGACTTGTTTTTGTGGTGGAGGTTTTCCGAGGAATAAGCTCGGCTCGTGATGTTAGGGTTCCGAGGATTATGCTCGGATTATTTGAAGTGTTTACTAACTGAAATGTATGCTAACTGTCAAAATGAGAACCGTTTTGATTGCACATTAAGTTGTATGGGTACAATGATTTGTTGCGTCCGGCCTCGTTAAAACCCTCTCCAAGTAAAACCCATGTATTTTGGGAGAAAACCTTCGGATGGAAAAAAGAGTACCATCATTCGCAAATTACAGACTACATCATGACTGATATTTCCTTAGGGAGGAGATGTTCCATGTCCCTGGAAGTTGATCTCCTTGAAGGGTTTCGAGCTTGTAAGCCCCCTTTCCGAGATTTTGGAGTACTCGGAAAGGCCCTTCCCAGTTTGCCGCCAATTTGGCGTGTGCCGGAGGTTTCCGGGCTTCTTTTGTGCGTCTGAGTACGAGGTCTCCATTGTTGAAAGACCTATGAACTACTTTTTTGTTGTGTCTCTGCTCTAGGTATTGTTTTCTGGCTCGCTGCTTTATGGCGGAAATGTCTCTTTCTTCTTCTACAAGGTCCAATTCGGCTGTCCGAGCTTGTAGGTTATTAGATTGATCATACAGCTCGGTCCTTAATGTTGGGACACTGACCTCTACTGGAATAAGTGCTTTCGCGCCATATACCAATTTGAAAGGAGTCTCTCCTGTGGTAGATTGAATGCTGGTATTGTAACTCCATAGAATTTCTGGAATGAGGTCGGCCCATTCTCCCTTAGCGTCACCGAGCTTTTTCTTTAATCCCTGCAAGATAATTCTGTTAGCTGATTCA
This sequence comes from Arachis stenosperma, assembly GCF_014773155.1. Lineage (NCBI taxonomy): Eukaryota > Viridiplantae > Streptophyta > Magnoliopsida > Fabales > Fabaceae > Arachis > Arachis stenosperma. Next base: position 141,155,358 of record NC_080380.1, on the reverse strand, counting down.
ACTTGTCCGTTAGTTTGCGGGTGCTCTACTGAGCTGAAATGATGTTTGATGTTAAAGTTTGTTAGAAAGGCAGCGAGCTTATGATCTGTAAATTATTTCCCGTTATCCGAGATTATCTCTCTTAGGATACCGTATCTGCATATGATATTTTTCCATAAAAAAGATCGTACTTTTTCTGCCGTTATGTGTGCTAGTGGCTGTGTCTCTATCCACTTAGAGAAATAATCTATTGAAACCAAAAGGAACTTTACCTGGCCTGGCGCTTTCGGGAAAGGTCCGAGGATATCTAATCCCCACCTATCGAAAGGCCAGCTTACCTCTATGGTATGGAGTTCTTCGGCCGGGGTCTCCGAGAGGGTGGCGTGCTTTTGACAATTATCACATGCCTTGACTTTGGAGATGCAGTCCCGTTTTATTGTCGGCCAAAAATATCCTGTTCGCAGGATCTTTGCTGCTAAAGCTCGGCCGCCAATATGGTTGCCGCAGACTCCTTCATGTGTTTCGGCCATGACATCCTCGGCCTCCTCCCAGCTGATGCATTTAAGGAGTGGTCGGGAGTGTCCTCGTCTGTACAAAGTGTTTATTAGCACTGTATAGAAGCTTGCTCTTCTTCGGAAGAGCGGCAAGTTCGGCTCGTCATTTGGCATAGTGCCTGTGTTGATGTAATCAAGAAAAGGTGTTCGCCAATCTGGGACCTGTGTAATACTCAGAATTGTATCCTGCTCAAAACTTGGTTTGTCAAGTGTTAGCTGGGACAGTGCCGATGTGTTTTCGGCTTGCCGAGTTGTGGCTAACTTAGATAACACATCGGCCCTGGTGTTTTGTTCTCGGTTTACATGAATAATATCAAATTCTTTAAATTTTGAAATTAGATCCTTTGTTATGAGCCAATATTTCTCTAACAAAGGATCTTTTACCTGGAATTCGCCCTTTATTTGATGTACCACTAACGAAGAATCGCAGTAGGCTGTTATTCGAGGTATTTGCAGTTGTAGGGCGAGCTTTAGTCCAGCGAGTAGGGCCTCATATTCTGCCTGATTGTTACTTGTGTTAAAGCGGAATTGTAGTGATTGCTCGGCCACCACTTTATCTCCTTCCTTTAGTAGAATTCCTGCTCCACTGCCCTCTTTGTTTGACGCTCCATCCACATGCATGCTCCAACTGACCTCTGTATATTATGTATCGTTAGTTATTTCTGATATGAAGTCGGCTAGCACCTGTGACTTTAGTGTCTTTCTTGGTTCGTATTGAATATCGAACTCAGAGAGCTCGATCTCCCATTTTATTAGTCTACCGGCGAGCTCGGGTCTGGTTAGTATCTGCCTTAGCGGTTGGTCTGTTCGTACTATGATTGTGTGGCTCTGGAAGTAGTGTCGCAGTCTTCTTGCCGTGGTGACTAGAGCCAGCGCCAATTGTTCTATCTTCGGGTACCTTGTTTCTGTTGGTTGTAGCACCCTGCTGATGAAGTATACTGGGTTTTGCTTTCTTCCTGTTTCTATTACTAATACCGAGCTTATAGCGTGGTTAGATACTGATAGGTATAAACACAATGGCTTACCTGTCTCTGGTTTTTGGAGGATTGGTGGTGATGTTAGGTTCTGTTTGAGCTCGGTAAAAGAGTTCTCACATTCGTCTGTCCAGGTGAACTTCTTGCCTTTAGAGAATGTCTGAAAGAAATGATAAGATCGGTTTGCCACTGCTGGTAGGAAACGAGATAAGGCAGCTATTCGTCCTGCTAGTTGTTGGACTTCTTTTATCGTCTTTGGGCTTGTCATGTTCAGTATGGCTTTACATTTTTCTGGGTTGGCTTCGATGCCTCGTGAGGTTAGCATGAATCCGAGGAATTTCCCTCCTTGGACTCCGAAAGCACATTTGTCCGGATTAAGTCTCATGTTGTATGCTCGGATTTGTCTGAATATTTCTACCAAGTCATCACAGTGTGACCCTTGTGCTGGTGTTTTTGCTACCATATCATCTACATAGACTTCCATATTCCGGCTTATCTGCTGTTGGAATACTTTGTCCATTAACCGTTGATATGTAGCACCTGCATTCTTTAAGCCAAAAGACATTACCTTGTAAAAAAAATTTCCATGTTCTGTTATAAAAGCCGTTTTGCTTTGGTCTTCTGGGTGCATCAGAATCTGGTTATAGCCAGAGTATGCATCCATAAAACTCAAAGCTTTGAAACCAGAGGCGTTATCAACTAATTTATCAATGCAAGGCAATGGGTATGCATCTTTAGGACATGCTTTATTTAAGTTTGTAAAGTCGACGCACATGCGCCATTTACCTGAACTCTTCCTTACCATTACTACGTTGGACAACCATGTGGTGAAGCGAATTTCTCTGATAAAACCTGCATTGAGGAGCTTCTGGGTTTCTTCGAGTGCTGCTTGTCTTTTCTCCTCTCCGAGGTTTCTTTTCTTCTGTGCAATTGGTCGGATTGTTTTGTCAATTGCTAGCTTGTGGCAGATGACTTCTGGGTTTATCCCGTGCATGTCATCTGGTGTCCATGCGAAAAGGTCGGCGTTCTTACGCAGTATGTGAATGAGTCTTGCTCGGTCTGCCCCTTCTAACGCTTCTCCAACATATGTGCATTGTTTCTCGTCTGCTGTTAATGTTACCTGTTGAAGATTGTCCATTGGCCGAGGTCTTTCACCGAGATCTTTCCTAGGGTCTAGGTCAGCCAGTGTCACAGAGTTGGCAGACGTGTGGATTGCTTGAACCTGGGGTCGAGCTTCCTGTTTTGTTTGGACTGGTTTTAGACCGGTGTTGTAGCATTGCCGAGCTTCTCGATGATCGGCGTACACCGTAGCGATCTTGTTTTCCTGCACTGGAAACTTGGCACACAGATGTAATGTGGACACCACTGCTCTGAATGTATTCAGGGCGGGTCTCCCAAGTATAATATTGTAAGGGCTGTAACAGTTTACTATTAGGTATTGAATATCAATTGACTTTGACATATGGATTTCTCCCATTGTGGTATTTAGCCATATATGTCCCATGATGGGGACTCTCTCTCCGGAGAACCCAATTAGCTCTCCGGAGGAAGGTTGTATCAATTTTTCAGATAATTTCATTTTTGTAAAGGTAGCGTAAAATAAAACATCAGCGCTACTACCTGGATCTAATAATGTCTTTCTTACCAACAGTTCTCCGATTTGGATTGAAATTACCACGGGGTCGTCGAGGTTAGGGCTTGCCGATTTGAAATCTGCTTGGTTGAAGGATATTGTGACATCTGATCCCTTGTCTTTCCTTGGTTGTATGGTTCCTTCGATTGCTAGCATTGCTCTGTAGCTTCGTTTCCTGGCCGACCTTGTCTCTCCTCCGCCTGCGAATCCTCCTGATATGTGGTTAATGACTCTTCTTGGTGGATCAGGAGTCGTCCTCTCTTTTTTGTCGTCGGCCTTTGCCTGCTCTATCCTGTCCGAGTTTCCTCCTCTGCCCTTCCGCGTCTCGATATATTTGTCCAAGAGCCCTTGGCGTGCTAGCCTTTCCAGGAGGTCCTTTGCGACGATGCAGTCATCCGTAGTGTGACCGAACTTTCGGTGGAAAGCACAATGCTTTGTCTTATCCACGAACCTTTGATCCTGGTAGTTCCCTGCTCGGGCTGGTGGCTTTATGATTCTGGCGTTGAGGATTTCTCTGATGATGTTTTCTCTTCTGGTATTGAATCTGGTGTATGTGTTGTACTTTGAAGCGGGTTTGGAAGGTTTCTTACTGTCCCTGTTGCCTGGCGATCTGAAAGTTCTTTCTTCGTCTTTCCGACTTGGTTGTTTGTCCGATTTTTGGGCTTCTCGGAGTTCTTCAATCTCCATTTGTCCTGCCGCCCTTTCTCGGAACTCCTCTAGCGTCTTCGGCTTTGTTATAGCGATGGTCTCCCGAAATTTGCCGGGCCTGAGACCGGCCTTCAGAGCGTGTAGGTGGACGGCTGGGTCCAAGTCCTGGATCTCCATAGTGGCATCCGCGAATCTGGTCATGTAGTCTTTCAGGCTCTCGTGCTGGCCTTGTTTGATGGTGTCGAGATAGTCCGATCCGTGTACGTAGATTCTTGACGCGGCAAAGTAATCGATGAATGATCTGGCAAGATCTTCGAAGGAGGAAATTGATCCTTCAGGGAGTTTAGAGAACCAGAGTAATGCAGCACCGTCGAGGTAGGTAGGGAATGCTCGGCAAAGGACGGGCTCGTTCTTAGGGCCGTTGAAAAACATCATTGATTGGAACTTCTTTATGTGGGCTCGGGGGTCGCCGAACCCTTTGTATGGCTCCAGTGCGGTTGGGAGAGTAAAGTTTTTTGGCATCTGATAATTTGTGATCTCTTCGGAGAAGGGGTTGTCGAGGGTGAGCTTCTCCTTTGGCGGGGCAATGTTCAAAGGGTCTGTAGCACCTTGAGCCGAGTTTTTGGAGCTTTCTCCATTGTTCTGCATAGACAACTCGGCTATTCTTCGTACTTCCGCCTGCAGCTCGGCAATTCGAGCCAGGAGGTCATCCTGTGAAAGTTGTGGACTTTCCTTGTCAGCCATGTTCGAGGATCGGGAATCCTGCAAAATAGGGTAGAAGACTAAACAAAGGAAAAAGTGGGGTTAGAAGTATCGGGCCCCACGGTGGGCGCCAAGTGATTCGTCCGAACACTAGGGAGGCCGAGCTTAAGCACTTCCGAGCAAGTCGTCAACCGGGAGGAAGAGCTTTACGTCGGCCAAGGTCAAACACCGCGACGGGAATACCTGCAAAAGATACTCCGACGCTCAAGTTAGTAATAATCTCAGAGAAGAGAGAGAGAGAGAGTAATTAAGTGAGAGTGAAATAAGTGAATATGAGAACTGATAGTGGAACCTGATTTTAGTCGAGACTATTAGTCCGGATTTATAGGAATTGTTTTACCGTTTTCATATGGATAAGTCCTAGTTTATAGGTTGGTTATAATATTCTGTTTAGGTGCTATAAACCAGCTGAGCACGTTTCTTATTTTCAGCTGGGTGATGCTGCTTCGGTCCTGATCACGTGCCGAGCTTTTCGGACGGCTGATACGGGACTTACTGTGCAACCGAGGATAAGGGTGACGTATCAGTAGTGGTTTGGACTTTCTTCATAGATAGAATTAAAGAATAAAACATATATGTTCTTTTCCCTTTGAAATTGATATTAAGCTCTGAATTTCGTAGTTTTGGAAACATGTGGCTGCACTGCAGGGGTTCGATGTATTCCTTTAACCGCATCTCTGGTTGGTTTTCTAATTTATAGCTTTTAGTTTTAGAAAGCTAGTAAGTTGAATGCATGTGAAGGTAGAATGAGTCGATCTTAGTTATCAGGAAATTGTAGCTGCACAAATAGCATCTTTGCGAAAAACATATTAGCATGATGATTCCACTTGCATCAGCTCCTTCCTGTGAGGTTTAACTGTAAATGTGAACTGGTTAATTTGGCAATTGTTCTTGTACTGTTGGTTTGGACCTATATTTAATTTTTTTTTTGTGATTCTCTTCATATGGAACTGGTAACGGGATAATGGGCAAAATTGTTGGGGTACAATTTTTTTTGTTAACGGATTGGATTGTTGTGTGGTAACCTGGTAGATTTTTTATTGAGGTCTTATTCTTGATTATTTGGGCAGTTATTGTTCCGGTTTAGGTGTTGTGTTTGAGATTATTGGGGGACTTTGGTGATCAGGAATTTATGGTATGTGTCTTGGTGTCTTTCTGTCAAAGCAGAGAAACAGTGCATTATTTTGTTGTTTTCATTTTTGTTTTGTTTCAGATATCAATTTTTTTCTCATCATTGCTCAAATTGTGGGTGCTGTTTTGCTGGTTTTGTTGTGTTTATTTTCCGTCGGAAATGCATTTTATGTGATGAATGCCGAAATTCTGAAGGGTTGGCGGCTGTTTATGTTTAGTTAATAGGAATCAACTATCTCTGATTGATTTTTAAATTCCGAACCTCGTTCTACTGCTTGTGTTGTCTGTGAAATCAATTTTGTGTTTGTGTTGCATTTTGTGAATGATCGGGTGAAGCATATAAGAACTTAGAATGAAAACTATGTCAATAGTATTACTCTGGTGGGTGTAGTCTCCCACAAGCTTGAATATACTTTTGAGGAGCGAATCGTCTCTGTTTTTTTATTAGCATATGTTTGGGCATTGCATTTCATTGTAATTTGTGAAGGAAGTCTCGTTAGCTTCCCCTCTCGAATAAACCCTCACAGCCCCTTCGTTGGAACTTTCACTTTCGTTTTCAATTTGAAGTAATATCTCTCGGTTGGTCTTCCCAAAATTTTCGGCATTTAATTACTTAACCCATGTAACCATATCTATTCCATGACTCTTTTATCCACGTGTACTAAATTTAAAACCAATTCACATACTAACAACAATCATGCCATCTTAGTGAAACCAACTGTAAACCTCATGGCCAATCATTCCTTTACAAATAATTCTATTCCATTTTATTATGCAATTATACCTTAATTGTTTTCGTTTATTATCATAAAAACCCCGGAAAAGGTTTAATTTTGAGTTGCTATTATTATGTATATTAATTATTATCTAAATAATGAACATAAGTCATTTATATAATTTATTTATAAAATACTGATACAACTGTTTAACTCTGTTCCTAATATATATATTCTAATTAAATAGTATGTTATAACATAATTAATTCTTAAAATCATGATGTTATACATGAAAAAAAAAGTAGTATATAAGACAAGTTTTATGAGATAAATTTAAACAACAATTTTTTTAATTGGTATCAATTATTTTCTACATAGCTATACGTATAAATGTTTTATTCACAATATTTCTGAGAAATATAAGACTTTTTTATTTAGATAATAAAAAATGTGAGACTTATACAATTAGATATATTAAACTATTAATGTATTAATAATTTTATAATAAAAATAAATTCTACTTTAGAACGTAGAATAATAATTTTTAATTTTTTCCTTTTGAAAAATATCGTCAAACACCCGTCCACTAAAGTTAATATTCATTTCATGATGTCTCTTTTAGAAATAATTTTTTGGATTTAAATTTTGTAATGTCTATAATCAAATTTATTTACTACTATTAGAAATTTAAAATTTAAAATAAATTTTAAAAGACTATTATAACGAAAAAATTATGTAACTGAATTAAAATAATATTTTACTTTTCAAACCAAATGAACAATATTACTATACAATATGTATTCCTCCATTTTATACCATATTTATTTCTACTCGTCCTTTTAATATCATACTTACATGTTACTATACAAAATTATTAACGAGTGTAATAAACTAATTACTCAATAATATTTTTTAAAACACTTACTAATATATTTTATTGTACTTATTAATAATTTTCCTAGTATAATCAAAATATAGTATACGAAAAAAAGAATAAAATATTGAATATACTAAAAGTATAATAAAAGTATTAACAAGTTCGATAAAAAATTATTAATAAGTCAGTACTTTATTATACTCCTTAATATTTGTTATAGTATAATAAATAACTAAATATAAATTTATAGCTAAGTATTTACATTTTAAATATTTTATAGTTTAAATATAAATATTTGCCTATAGTTATATCATCATAATGCATTAATTACTTATTGATTTATTAATATGTATTAAAAATTTCATTAATGTAATATCTTTTAAGATACCGTGTCAATAATATTATAATATAAATAAAATAAAGGAGTTTCAAAACTCCAAATAATAAAGGAATGTTGTGACATCTACATATAGCGATTTAAAAAATAAAGCTTTTAACTGTGTATCATTTGATATTTTATTTCATTCAACATCCTACATTACAAATTACACATTCCAAAATGTAAATTATAAAAACTACTACCCTAAAAGGATACATCCTACAACGTAAACCCTAAATCTTACACCGTCAAAATTTAGACGTGTTTCTTGAACTCTCTATCATAAACATTTTCTCATCAACCCTAAACTCTAACTTCTACAACCCAAATTTTCGACCGTAGATCTTTAATCGAAAATTTTCAAGATCCAAGGGATTGTATCACACTCTCCATCAACTACGAAATTATCAGAAAGTAACTGTGTGCAAGTGAAGATAGTTATGGAGTCCGCTATCGGACTGCAATTTAACTTTCTTCTAATCCTAGACCCTTCTATCAACTACATTCGATCTATCAGTAAGTTCAAATTAGAGGAGACCCTAAACACTGTGCAACCAACGACACATTCACAATCGACCACTGCCCCGCAGATTTTCAACCACACTAACCATGTCATCATCAGACTTTTGACATAAGCTAAAATTTTTTCTCTTTATAATTCTCACTATGAGTTTACTATGTAAGTGTTCTTTGTTCATATACATCTCTAACGTTGCTGTAAACGAATTTGAATTAGGATGTTGTTGATGACATTGACCACCTTATTACATGAAAACAAAATATGTCTTTAAAATGCTCTACTGTTATTGTATTATTTCGGTTATATTTTTTTGATGTCTATTCTCAAATTTAGCGATTTTTACTCGTGAATAAAGTAATAACCCGATACAGTTAAAAAAAATTTAGCTCATGCCGTGATTAGATAATCTTCTTCATTACTATTTTACACATACTCAAATTTTCAAAAATTTTACTCAACAGTTAATGATTTAGTTATTACATACTGAGAATATAAAATTCTAGTATTTCTTCATAAAAACACATTTTAAATTTTATGTCCATATTAAATTATATAATCTCTCTACTAACTAACTCATTCTTTTATATTCATTACAATATTATATACCATACGTCTTTTTCGAAAGATTATATCAATACATATTACATAATCTTAAAAAAATTGCATTGTTTTTAACAAAAATATCTCAACATTTATATTATTACATATTTAATGATATTTACAATAACAATCATAACTAATAAAAAATATACCTACTTTAAATATATTACAGTCACATAACAACTTCAGCCCCATTACTTTTCCCTACTTAGGCCCATCATCTTTGTTTCTACTTTGTAACGTCCATATATTTTTTGAAACCCATGATTATATCCACGGGTTTTCATCACTACACTCAGCCCTCCAAAATTTCAACTTCCAAGGCCCGGCCGACCATGAACCCATTTCCACCAAAAATAAAATATTACATTACAAAAAAAAAACTACTTTTATAAACTAAATTAATTAGCGTCTATTAATGACTATCTTAACATCTTTCATTCTGACACAAACTCTGAAGAGAATAAGGTCCAGCACTGCAATTGCCAGCACTACCTGCAATACTTCAGGCCAAACCATCACGTCTAAGGGACACGTTATTCCCTTCACACCATGACACATGGGCTTCAGCATGTGATGATGAATCTCTCTTCAGCACCACAGAATTTTCTTTCTAATTTTATTTTTTCGGCCATTTATGTTTAGGGAATCGTCTATGGTAGGAAAACTCAATCCTAGTTCTGTGACTACTGGTAAAAATATTCAAAGTTAGTGGTCCTTTTTGCATCCATACGATAAATTTTTTTATAGGAGAATCTGTCCCAAGATTTCTTATATTTGCAATAATTCATATCTATTGGATTAGATAAACGAGTACTGAGCTGGCTTTGTTAATTATAAATGACGTTAGATTTTGGACTTCTATTTAAAAATAAACTGGGCTCAAGCTGGGTATAATATGGTGGATTTTATGTGATAGGAAAAGTTCGATATTAATGTTTTGACATAAAATAATACAAAAATATTATTAAGAGTTTATACTAAAATTAGTCACTAAACTCAATTATTAATATATTTGTGTATAAATACATATAATTTAATTTATTTTTAATATGTATTTATATTTTAACATGTATTTTATATTGATGACTGATGTTGATATGTATGTAACATAATCGAAAATAATAATAAATATAATAATAATAAAAATTATTATTTGTACAATAAAATCAACTACCATATATTTATATATAAATATATATTATTTAATTTATTTTTAATATATATATTTTATATTTTAATATATCTTTTATACTAATAACTAATTTTAATTATTAATTTTAGTGTACATATAGTATAGTTAAATAATAATATTAATGATTCATTAATGATATCAATAAGGTGTGATATATAATACTTATGAATATCAAAATACATTCTAATTATTCACTGATAATAAGTAGGTAAAGCAATATTAAATTTATAAATCATGTGTCTAAATGCGATTTTGTCTAGTATATCAATTATAATCGTGGCATAATTTATTAATACCGGTTCATAGATAAACAAGAATACTTTATCACGCAAATTACTCATAACACCTAGTAACATGTTTGACTTGCATGTATCAGGAAATTATTTAATTATTTAATTTGTTTGTGGGTAATACATATATTAATTATAATTATAAATTATATTATTTTAAATTAAATAATTTATATAATGGTAATCTTATTTATTGTGATAAATGTTAAATTGAATAAGTCATAATTACTTTTGATTTGAAATTAAATTAAAATAAAATTAGATATTATCTTTTGTTTTTTAGATAATTATCTTTGAAAAATTCTCCACATACAAGCATTTTTTTATACAAGTCTTTACAAGTGTACCTTCTGCTTCTTCTTGCGCACGATTTTTTTCCTCTTCCTCTTCTTCTTATTTTCTTTCGTTTCTTGTCTTCTCTTTCTCTTTTTCTTTCTTCAACTATTATTGCACGTTTTTACTGTACCTTCTTCTTCCTCTTGCTGCACGTTCTTCTTCCTCTTCCTCTTCTTCTTCTTCTTTTCTTTCGTTTCTTGCCTTCTCTTTCTCCTTCTTCATTTATGTGCTTTTCTCTCTGTTTTCTTTCTTCGTTATTCTCGATTTTCATAGTTTTTTGACATCAAGCTCTGAAATCGTTTTTGAAGAAGAAGCAGCAGCAGAAGATGAGAAGGAGAAAGAGAAAGGGTTATGAATTATGCATAAGGTGTACTTCAACGAATTTTGGGTGTATTTCTTAAATCCTTTGGGTGTAGTTTTTGTAATCCTTTGGGTGTATTTCTATAATCCTTTGGGTGTATTTCTATAATCGTTTGAGTGTATTTCTGTAATCGTTTGGGTGTATTTCTGAAGTTCCATTATCTCTAAATTTGGCAAGAAACTCGTTTTCATGGAGGAAGAAGAAGAAGAGTCGTTTATAATGCATGGTGAGTAGCGCGCTTTGGAAACAGGAAGTGGTTGAATAACGTGCGTTTATTTACTCTTAAATGTGGGAGTGTAATGCATCTTTTTTGTTGGGCTTGTACCAACTTGTAAGATTTGTAAGCTAAAAAGACTTGTATGTGTAGCAGACCTCCATGTTCAAATATAAATAGTGTCTTTAAGGTTTCGGTCTCCAATATACCAAAACCGCCTTTGTTGTTCTTTTCCCATCAAAAGAGTTGCAATTCAGCTGCTAGGAATATAGAACGCTTTAGTCGAGGAAGATCGAGAGAATTACAAAATCCAAATCCTTTCATCAATTTCTAATTTTTATGAGTAAAAGTACGCTTACGCATTATAATATATTTTTGATGATTCAATATGAATGATTTAAATTAATAAAATAATTTATTTCAACAAGTGATATCAGAGCCATTTATAACTGAATCATTAAGAAAATTAAGTTTTTTTTTTTATTTCACGGGATGAAATATGTTTGCGTTGTTACTCTCTGTTTGGACTTTGGATCAAATTTGATTTTATAGATCCGGTGAATTTATTATTTGTTTTAATGAGCATACAGACTTTATATATTAATTTATTTGATCATCCAGTAATATATTTCGTACATGTGAATGTATTGCATTCTTGACACATGATCAAGCAATATATATGTGTATGCTCATCGCCATTCATATAAGTTGTTGCTTATAACGCATTTGGTTTTAAAATATATATACATATTACCGTATCCAATTTTTAATTTAATATATTAATAATTTATTTATTCTGAAACATTAATATGGAGTATTATTATGATGGTTTCGAATTTAATTATGTGTGCCATTAATTTGGTATAAAGTTAATTAATTAATTTTTTGGAATATAAAAATTATTATGTATATGTCATTTAGAGCTACACATGAATCGGATAATATCTGCATATCTGCGGTAATTATTTGCATTTGATCGAAATTTTGTGGATTTAGCAGTGATATCCGTGGATTCAATCCGCAAATCCGCATATCCGCACGTCTCATATAAATAGCACGGTTTAAGAAGGTAAACCCTAATGTGATATGAATTTTAGTGTGTTATTTTATAAATTTTATGATATCTTATTTTTAATTTTTTATGTTGTACTTTAACTTAGAATAATTGAATCTAAATCTTGTATTATTATTTTTTTGTTATTCAAGAGAATTTTAATTGATAATATTTTAGGAGTAAATAGGTTTAAATAGGTAAAAAATAAATTTTATAAATATTTTTTTGTAAAAATCTACTCTCTCTTAAGTGTCATTAGACAATTGTCACAAAAAAATAAAAGAATTATTACTTGAATAATATATTCACAACAACTGTATTTCTATTCTGATCTTGAAGGAAAACAAATAAAAATTGTACAATTGATTAATAGTTTAACACCTTAAGATCCTCTCAGGAAAAATATAGGTAATCAATAATTTTTTTGAACAATGTATAAATAATGTGAATTAAGAGGGTTAAAAGAGTAAATTTAATTAATAATATTAAATTAAAATATAGTATATTTTTATTTGATTAATAATTATTTATGTTATTCAAAATAATTATTATTTACCCATTTCTCCTAAACTAAAAAGTCAACTCAAAAAATTTATCCGTATCAATTAAAAGTAAATTTTAGCGTTATATAATTTGTATAAAAAATATTAAAATATAACTATTATTTATAAATTATTTTTATAAAAGATATTAAAAATTTAAAATATAACTAATACAGTTTAGCAATTAAAATTTAAGGTTTTCAGAGATTGAAAACAAGGGTTTGTATATTTTTTTTATTTGTTCGTATAGTAACTTAAGATATATAAATAATTAGTATTTTTGTATATTAAAGTATATAATTTAATATACTAAAAATCACTCATCAAGAATATTTATTATTGCACAGTTATACAATTCCAAGTGTTAATTTTTTAGTTTAAAAGTTATAGATAATTTTTATTGTCATTATTTTTTAGTTTAAAATTATTTTTATAATTTGACCAAAAGTAGCTTATTACTTTTTTAAAAAATTGGTTGTTTATTGTCATTATTTCATCGTAACAGTTGTTAACTACTTTTGTTGTGGTAGATTCAATTTTGATTTTCCGCGAACTTACCTTATTTCTTAAATTTATACTATAATTGATATATTTTGAAGAGAAAAAAAACGTAATTATTAATACAATATAATTTAAAATACTAATGTCTTCTTTTAATAGTGTTTAATTTTTTAATAATATATGCAACAATTTATAACAGCCGATACTAATAATTTAAGAATATGCAATTAAGAAATTACTTTTTGGTTAATTTAATATAACTCAATAATATTCACTAAAAAGTAAAAACGGAATTCAGTTTTTATATATAATTTAGAATCACACTACTTGAATCTCTTTTCAAATTAAATCAAAATTAAATTTTAAAATAAAAAATTTAAATTCCAACTAAATGTCTTAACTCTTACGGGAACATAATAAATCTAAAAATCAAATTCTAACAAACTCATAAATCAACCTTTCAAAAATTTATCTTTAAATTTATAATTTGCACCCATAAAAAATATATTAGAGTTAATAGAGTATTTTTTTATAAATTAAAAATATTTATAATTAAAAACTTAATTAGATATTTAATTACATATTTTTTTAAAATATTATATTAATTTTAGTATGATTGATATAAAACTGACTTAACTACAAATTAAAAATAATATAAAAATTTAATTAAAAATTATAGATATTTAATTATAAATTTAATAAAATAGTAAAATTATAGAAATCAATAATTAAATTTATAAAAAATATAGAATTTATTTTACTAAAAAGACAAATTTTTTACACGGTTGATCACTACATTTTTAATAAAATTGTAAATTGGTCTCTACACTTTAAAAATTTATAATTGGATTCCTAAAGAGAATTAAAATTTACAATTTAGTCCTCGCTGTTCAAAAAGTGTTTGATTTAACAGAATATTCTCAATATATTCTATTAAATCAAATACTTTTAAACGGTGGGACTAAATTATAAATTTTAATTTTCTTTAGGGATCCAATTACAAACGTTTAAAGTATAAAAACTAATTTGCAATTTCGCTAAAAGTATAGAGACCAACAATACAATTTAACCATTTAATTACTTACTTTTTAATGATTTTTTTCACCTCCATTGTTGGGCTTAAGCCTTTTGTATACCGGAAAAAAGAAATTCTCCACCTCGTTTTTGTGGGCTAGAAGCACGAAGCCCTTTTCAAATTTTGGAACGTTTCGGTAGTTTGAGAACTAAGACTCGAGACCAAAAAAAAAAAAAGAACTAAGGCAGATAAAAAAAGTTAGTGTTTTTTTATATTTTGTTTAGCGATAAATTAAATATAAAATAGAATAAATAATAAAAAAAATTATTTTATTTTATTTTTTATAAAAAATTTAAAATAAAAATAAAATAATAAAAAATATAATTATAAATAATAATAACAATATAAAAAAATAAAATATAATTTTATTTTTTTATATTTTTATTGACAGAAAAAATATAAAATACACAAATTTAACATCACAAAATATAATATTGATGTTTATATTGTCAAACATAATTTTATATTTTTATGTTTATGTTTTAGTGTTCTGTTTTTGTAAACAAAATTATTTATCAGACACAAAAATAGTTGTACCGATTTTTTATTTTATTTTATATAATAGAGAGTAAAAACTACTTAAACCATTTTGATTTATTTTCGCACAGAAGAATTTGTGTTTTCATTTGTACAAAAAAGTATAAATAAAAAACAAAATTTTGTTATTTTTAATGTATTTTTTAATAAAATTCTAAAATTGTATTGTTTCATTGTTTTGTTTTTTCTTCTTCAAAAAATCTAAAACGAAAAAGAAACATGAAAAAAGCTAAATAAAAGAGGTTTGACAAATTAGCTACCCGATCTCTTCACTCTTGAGCTTAGACTGAGAGAAGACAATAACAATGTCTTCGCTTCGCTTATTCATTCTCTTACTCACTCTCTCTCTTTGCTTCGCTTTCCAATCCGACGAGCTCCTCCTCGACGACGATGAATTCGGCCTCGAAGGCGGTAACCAACAACCGCCGCGCTCCGATCCTCACTTCCCCTCCCCTTCCACCCCCGCTCCTCGCAAGAGGTTCACCGAATCTTCCTCCTCCGATTCTAAGATCCAGTTCTCCCTCCACCACGCCTTCGGCGACTCCGATTTCTCCGACGCCGGCAACTTCTCTGCTCGCCTTAAGACTTGGAGTCACGGCGGCCAGGTTACACCATAATCTCTCTTATTATTAATATTAGTTTAAATCTCTTTCTGTTTTTGTTTACAAGTTTCAATTGGAATAAGTTAGTTAATCCGAACATATCGTTAGGCTTTTGAACTATTCGAATTTTCAATAAAAGCTTTTGATCCTAACGTTTGCTAATCTAAACGCGCAATTTCTTATTACTCAGCTTATCAGTGGATGAGATCCTTTATTACTTCTGAATATAGCTTCTTATTCCTTTTTCTTTTTGGTGGTCTTATTGAGAGTATAACCTATGAATGAATTAGTCTAGTATGGAAATTACTCTTTTTGTATGCTAATCTTACAAATGTTTTTAGGATACCAATTCGATGTTATGTTCCGAGTTTTAATGCACATGCTATGCTCAAAGTCATGCTTTGTTGGACTTGAAAGAAGTTTTCATTTGTGACAGACACTGACGAAGTTGCGGTTTTCGCGGAATCCATTGACTGAAGAGGAGCAGAAGAAATTTCAAGTAATTAACTAGTGTGTTTTTGTGAGTATATATTGGGATATTAGCATTTTATGAAAGGGTCGGCACTCTTCTAATTATTGCAGGAGCTGTTGCAAACAGATGATTTCTATAGGATAAGACTTCCATCCAATGTTTTGAGCCCTCCAGGCAGGGATTATATTATTTCTTCAGTGAAAGCTGTAAGTATGAATCAAATTCTTCGATATATTTCTAGCAAATTTTCCGTTTTCTTTTGTAAACTAACAATTGAGGTAGATTTCACCCAAGCATGGCGGCCCTGACTGTTTAACACACATAATATTTTAGTTCATTGATTATGAAGTCTCTTTTCTAGCATGGCATGGTGGTTTTATGGTATGATAGTTAGTAATACTGTTATGATCATTCTATATCTTGTTCCACACTTATTATCTGATGTTAAATGAAGTATAATTCCTTTCTTCTCTTTACATATTGTGGTAGTGTTTTCCATCATAAGGATGTGTTCCAACAGCTTCATTTATTTTTCAATATTGGTCATTAATTTGGTTGTTTTGGCGCTCTTGTTTAGTATTTGGGTGAATGTTGACTCCAAGTAGAACTAACTGTTTCACCATTCTGAATCCAGCGATGCCTTCCTGGGGAGGGATTGGAAGAGCATTTTGTAATTCATACGGTAATTGTCTTGTTTATTATCATAAAATTTGCTACTTATGCTCCATTCATGTCCTGATACTGGTGAAGATAAATTTCCTCTGTCCAACTCAAATTTTGACACAGAAAGAACTTCTCTTGCATATTGTCAAGTCAGCTGGAAAGACAGTGAAATAACAAGCTGAAACATGAAAGCTAATTTTATATAACAGGAATTTCGTTTCATTCTTATTTTTTCTTTAAGTATTTCTATCTTTTTTATTATTTTAAATGTAAAGAGTAAAAATAGAACTCATTGAATTTATTTTCAATTGTTCAATAGCTATTAGTTTTTCTGGTGATACAGTGGAATTTCAAAAAGTAGACAAAGTAGGGTTCGCCAAGTTCATTAGATTAGTTCATATTTCACAGAAATGGAAAAAAATTGTAGAAGTGGGCTTTTTATGGCTTTCCTTGCTGATTTATCCTTGTATTTGTCTTATAATAATAATAATAGTAGTAGTTTTATTAAGTCTCACTCTGTTCTTTTTTTTAATATTAAATAAAAATTACAGGAAGGTATTAACATCTTGGCTGTCAATTATGGTGCCCCTGGGGCTTGCCCTTATCCCCGGCAACTGAAGCGTGTAAGACAGTTATGCTTTTGACAATTGCACTTGAGTTAGTCTACCTGAAAGACTCCATAAATTTATTGTGGTTGATTTTATAACCTTTTATGCCACAACTTGTCATGGTTGCCGAGAGTAATCAGATTTCAGAAAGCCTTAATAGCAATTGCTTCAAGTCTATTTCATTATTTTTGGTGCTGACTAAAGTTTTCTTGTCAATTGCTAGATTTTAATTCTGTAACCTTATACATGATTTTGATTTTTTGTCCTTAGCCTGCGAGGTGGTCTTTCAAGTCTCACACTATTTTGAAGAACAGTGAGCAAGCACCAAGGTATACGTTATGATTGAGAACTTTAATTTTCTAACCAATCATTCTTTCACATAGTCTTGAGAGAGCCCTCAGTCCAGGTTAAAGCTCATTGAACTCAAGCTAGAAAACTGCTGGTCATTTTATGAGATATCTTGCTTTGATTTTCATTTGGTTATAAAAATAATTAGAATTTCGATAAAACAATCTTGAACCTGAAGTTCTAGTTTAATGGGTGAACTTGTGATTAGAAAGAGTTGGATTAGGGGTTCATTGTAGTAACACGAGGGTAATTTTGTTGGAGGATAGATATGACAGACACAAGAATATGGCAAATTTTATAGATTATAAGGCATGGCTCATCAATAGTACAATAGGCTGTGTTCGGTTAATGAGTGGAAGAAAATAAGACATAGACACATACACAAATAGACATAGACACAACAATACACAATTTTTTTTGGTTGGTTTAGTAAACAATATACAACACAATACACAAATCACAATTATATTAAAATGTCAATATTATTCTTCTCTTTCCATCATGAACACCATATCACAGTAACACCACATCCATTGTCCCCACTTCAATTTGTTGCTTTTCTTTTAAGATTGGCACAGTCACTACCAATATTTATAACAACTCAAATATCGAAGCAACAAAACCCATATATAGATTGTTATAAAAAAAATTAAAATTGAAAATAAAGGAAAAGAAGAAAGTTATGGAAGCGGCTATGTCTTCTCCAAGGAATGATGGTGGTGATGTCAATTCTTTCCCACAGAGAGACTAGATTTGCAAGAAAATGACATGAAAAACACCGTGAATGGCTTAAATATGGGGGGAGGGAGGGAGAGAGGGTTGTTGTCACGGGTTGGTGAGAGTGAAGGAGAAGAAGGGAACCGTTGGGGGAAGGAGGGTAAATTTGGGGAATTCACAAAATATTAAAGGTAAAAATGAATAAAAAATTTGTGTCCAACATAGAAATCCGTATCTCAACTTCCTGAAGAGACACAAAATACACTTCTATTTTGTGCAATTGTGTGCCACCGTATCTATGTATTAGATGGACACACCCACTAACCGAACACTGCCATATGTAACACTAGTATAAAATTATCATAAAACCACAGACCTTGAACTAAAGAGGCAGAGGGAAACAATTTTAAAATGTTAGCATGAGTCATTCCAACTAATATTGATATTATATCTAATTTTGTGCTATAACTATGTTGATATAAAAGTTTATAACATTGCCAAGAGTTTACAGAAGTGTCTAAGAATTTCCGAACAGGGTTTTGAAGACTCTTTCAAGTGTTTTGCTTCCATAATATTGTGAACAGCAGATGTGAAACTAAAACTTTGTGCTCAGTAGGATTTCGGGTAGATCTAAGGAAGAGTCAACTTGGGTCATGAAGTTTGCTGGACTTTCTTGATTGACAATGACAATTGTCTTGATTTGATAAACTAGGAAGGGACAGGGAGCATACCTTCTGCAGTTTAGCATGTTAACATCATACATGAAGTTGCTGTTGTGTCATTCTCTCTACGAGTTTTTACTGGGAGACCTTCTTTCTTCATTCAATTGATATTTTTTTGGCTTCTGCAGAACTCCAATATTTGCTGAAGACGTGCTTGGTGGGGAAGAGGGAGAAGGTGAACTTGTAAAGCCAGTAGAGAGGTCCTTTTGGGCTAAATATGTGAGTAACTGATTATACAATATACATATTAGCTTATCTTTTAGTTGCAGATCTACAAATAAACATTTCTGACATTTGTGAATTGAACTTTTCATCTCGAACCTGTCTTAATTCCAGTGGATGTACTTGATCCCTCTTGGACTCATTGTAATGAATGCCATTACACAAGCAATGAATATGGCTGAGGAACAAGTGGGTGGGCAAGGTGGTGCTCCAGGACAGCAACAGCCAGGATCTGCAGGACAGCGTGGATCAAACGCTGGTGTGCGGAGAAGATGATTAGTTTGGTTCTTTTACACTAGAAGGGATTATTTGAGGACATTAGTAATGAATGGAATCTTAGGTTGACCTCTTTGTTTATGTAACATTTTAATAGCTTTCAGAAAAATTGTTCATGTATTCCCTGTAAGATTTGAAACAATGATCTTAGAATATCCCCAATTAAATTTTGAGTTTTGACAATGCCATGTTTAATTATTGGCAACTATTCAGATTGCATGGTTCCTCGAGAAGATATTGATAAGCGAGTAATTTAACGATGCTGTTGCATTATTTAATCAGTATCATTTCCTATTACTCCATCAAACAACTTTTTCATTCTCTGTGATTTATTCAACTGAATTATTTTTTGTTTCTTCCTCGAATTATCTCTCGTTCTCAACCAAAAAGTAAATAAAAGTAGGTATATTTCGTTTGCTTTTACAGTTTTGCCTTACACTGCTCCAGTGGTAAACAACCAAAGCTATTTGCTGAACCTGAATTATAACTATAGAGATTATAACCAACAGTTTTGAGTTGAAGAAACGCAGCAGTTGTTTGAAAACTCACGCACATAACCTTGCAAAAAGCTTTGGCAATTTGGATTGTTATACATTAATGAAAATTACTTTTGATAAAAAATGGATGGCAACTATAAGAAAACAGAGTAAAGGAGAATATATGCAACAAAAAAAAAAAAATATTTCCATGAATTTTCCAAAGAAATTAATAGGACGTGAAAATACATATACATACTAAGGTAATGTTCAATTTGATTCTTGACATTTTCAGTGCTCATCAAAATAGTACTCAAAATAGTACTTGACTTTTGTAAATGACAAATTAGTCATGAATTTACAAATTGTGAATCTCATTCGTCCTAATTCAATTACCGTTAACACAGTACTAACATGGAAATGTAACATGGCGGCTAAGATTTCAGTACGATCAAATAGGTATCTCACACCAATATAAAACCAATTAACCAAAATGAATTCAAGTAACTAATTTAGGATACTTATTTGATCATATTAAAGTCCTAGACATATCATCTTACCATTGTGGATGCCACCTTGACACTTAAGCGCTCCATATCAGCATTGTTTTAACAACAATTGAATTAGGGACAAAGGAGATTCACGATTTGTAAATTCAGAGAACAATTTGGTCATTTTCGAAAGTCAAGATTGTTTTGATGCGTGTACCTCCATATATATTCGTATAATAACAATTTAAAACAAAACATTGACACTACATAGAAATTAAACTCGTGGGATTGATTGGGAGTATTTGTGGATGAGATAGGAAAGAAGGCCATTTTTCTTGGTCAGCAAATTCTTGTCAACGAGATAGGAAAAGAAGGAAACATAATTGCTTCAGAGCTCATCCTGCACATCAAAGTGAACATATTTTTCAGTAATATGTAAGACATGATAGCTTCTTCCTCGACTTAATCCTTTTCATCAATGCTATGATATGAAAACTTGGCATTACTTTTAAGGTTTTATGTAGAGAATGATGATAAAAAAAACTACTCTCTATCTCCAGTGAATCTATTTAGCATTAGAAAGAAGAAATGCTGGAAAAGTTGCTACTTACATGATCATAGTCATAACAGCGATGCTGCACGTCGAAAAAAGAACAATTCAGTGCAATTGTTGTTGAAAAAGAAATGCAACAGAAATCAGCATTTAAACAAGATTTATTAAACAAAAGAAGAGTAAAAATTGAAGTCAATTCAGGCAAAGATAAAAAACGGAGATAATACTCAATTTTGTCTCTGAAATATAACCTATTTTCCAAATTAGTTCTTGAAAGATTTTGTTAATCATAGTCTTAAAAGATACAACTGTAAGTCAAATTGTCATCATGCCACATGACACGTGACACGTCATTACCTAATGGATGGAAGTATCACTTTGTCCCACGATTATTTTTTTTAAGAACTAATATGACTAACAAAATTTTTCAATGACCAATTTGGAGAATGTATTATCTTTTAGGAACAAATTTGAGTATCAACTCGGTACAAATCCTTCTGTATTTGTCTCTATATCTGTCCTGGTATCGTCGATCATGGCCCCTCTCTCGCCTGCGCCTCTCGCCTTCTTCTCTTGCTCTTTGAGCCTCCTGCACAAAGAAGGTTTTAACATCCTTGAAAGGAAACTTGATTGTCTCTCAAAACAGATGATGGAACTCAAAAGGTGTATACATGTCTATGTACCTCTTCCTCTTTGGCTTTTCTCACTTTTTCTGCTTCCTCAAAAGCCTCCTTCTCAATCTAATAAGCCAAAGGACAAAGTTCATGTTAAAGGAGAATCAATTATAATCCATAGTAGCAGCTTCATTATGATTGCATATTGAAATTGGAAAGCCTTCAATATCATACATTTTGAAGTTATCCTTATATTAGTCCATTATGTATAAATTTTCCAATGTATTCCTTTAATGTATCTTTTTTCTGTTCAAGGTATACTAGTTTGATTTCGAGCTAAATCGAATACGATTCGAATAGAAAAGCTCACCTCTCTATAGGCAAAAACTTCATCAACAACTTGTCTTGCATAATCAAGATCGTCACAAATCAAAACGTTGTCGAAAACCGAACCACCTTTCACCTGAACCACAATATTCAGTTTACTTCATTAACTTACAGACCCAATTCCTATTAGCAGCCCTATTTTTGTCTTCCCTGAACATGTGTGGTCGTCATTAAAGGTTTTGATCTGCCAACAAGTGTCCTCATGGTCCCTTGATGCATAAACCACCCAAGGGCACTCTTTAACCTTACAAATTGCCCTGCACCTTATATTATTGTTCTTCGCCAGGCGTATGCACATACCCTCTTGAATTGTATACTCCCTAACAGCTTCTCTAAAGTCCCACTTTGTGCCAAATTTCATACCCATCTCAAGATGTAATTCACCAAATATTGCACCCTCCCTAAACACTGGACATGCGTCATCAGAATCGTTGTCTTCTTCTAGTTCATCTTCCGAATTTGGAGGAGTCTTCATCTCCTCTGAGTGCCATGAATTGGCACCATCCGAGTCAGCTCCAGGATCTAGACCATATTCTACATCTTCAGCAAAACTACCAATAAAACCAAGATCCACTTCTTTATCACTAACTTCTTGCACAAATGCATCATCCTCCACCAGAATCTTCTCCTTTTCTTTAGCTAGAGGACCAACATTTCTCAATATCTTCTCATTCTGATTCTTGTTCACCCTATTCCGATTTCCATTGTTGACATTCTTCACCCCAGTATCTGAATTAGAAGAGCTGTCTTCATCAAGAGTTGACTTAAAAAGGCTATCTTCTGCGCTCTCATAAGAGTCAGAAGACACCTCGAAAGGAATCTCATTATTAAAAACTTTGCTTTGGAATTCTCTGGCAGCAGACCTTGTACAAGGTCTCCTAGATATACTATTTTTGTTGGGCTGCTTGGACTTGTTGGTTTTATCTGTTTTGGTGTTTTGGGTGGTCTTGATGGGCTTTGTGGGCTGGATGCTAACCGTGGGTTTCTTTGGCTTGGCTCCACTGACTTTGTTAATGGATCTTTTGGTCTGATTTTGATTTTTTGAAACTGTTGATGGTGGTTGTGTACCTTTGGTGTTTGAGGTAATTTGGTGTTTGGGGATAATGATTGTGTTAATCTTGGAGAATTCTTTTTCTGTTGTGTATTTCCCTCCAAAATCTTTGGCAGTGATGCTCCATGCTCGAAATATACATCAATAACTCTGTTATTGATCTTAGCACACTTCACTATCTCTCTTATCTCCTTGTCATTATTCAAACTTCTTAGTCCGTTCTCCAAACCTTTTTCAGGAACTTGCCACCAGCATTGCTTTATCTCATCATAACCAAGCTTTTTATGGTAGTTCCTTAGATAGAAGACGTCAAACGTATCCACATCTAGGTCACCTAAATAAGCCATTATCCGGATAATATACCATTGTTTCTTCTTGATCTTCTTTAAAATCACCTCCGTGATGAAAACATAATATCCAACATCTCTTCCATCTGAAAAAAAAAATTCAAAATCCATTATTTGACAATTAAGATAAATACAAATAGATTTTTCTGTCCTATTTACACTAACTATTCAAAAAAAAAAAAAATACATATACACAAAAATACACAAAAAATACACAAAAATATTTTTCCAAAAATACACAAAAATCAGCTATACAAATATATTTGTATGTATGTGTATATACACGTTTGTATGTGTGTTATCATACATATATTTATTATATATTTTAATTTTAATATGTATTATATATAAATTAAATAATTGAATGACAAATTAAGTAATTGAATAACAAAGTTCAATTTTATGTGCTATATCCTGTATGCGTCTGTTTCAATTTTTGTGACAATAAATCATATTCTAAATTGAAACAATATGTTTTGAAAAATTAAATAAGATTGTCTCCGGTTATTTTTATTTTTCTTAGTTATCTAAAAAACAAAAAATAAAATTGAAAACAAACGTGCACAACCATATATAGATAGGCCTAACTAAAGGGTCAGTTTGTATTTTGCCCTCTGGTAATTGGCAATCCCATAATAAGTATGTAACAAATATAATATTGACTCGTAGCTAGACATGGAATTTTTATTTGAATATTTATGTTTCAAGTTCCATATCATCACATCTTCTACAAACTTAATAAAGAGTATATTTTTTTGGTAATATGTTGCTATTTATTTTCAATCTTTTAATAAAATTAAAATGGCTTAAGTTAAATAGATCTTTTAAAAATTTCCATCATTATACATAAAAACTGATAAGAATTTTATCAAACAGAATTAGACATCAACAGATAAGAATTTTATCAAATAGAACACTCATGACCATGAAACAGAGTATTATTTTCAAATAGAGCATGACCATAATCAAACATAGCTTCTCATAAAACCCCAACCTAATCAAACCATAGAACCATAGTACCAGAAAAAAAAAAAAAAAAAAAACAAAATTCCAACCACACTCACAACACAAGCATATACAAAAATCATCATGTATTGCAAAAAAGAATAAAAAAAATTTACCTTTACAAATGGCAGCACCTCTTGTTTCTGACGCAGGAGAAAACAAGCGATGAAGTGAAACTTGATTTTGATGTCTTCTGACTGCAAGAATTTCAACCTCACCAAAGGAACCCTAAGAAAGTAAAAGAGTATTATTTTCAAACATAGCATGACCATAATCAAACAGATCATAGTAACAGAATAAAAAAAAAACCATAATTTCAACCACACTAACAACCCAAGCATATACAAAAATATCATGCATTGCAAAAAAAAAAAGAATAAAAAAAATTACCTTTACAAATGGCAGAACCTCTTGTTTCTGACGCAGGAGGAAACGAACGATGAAGTAAAACTTGATTTTGATATCTTCTGACTGTAAGAATTTTAATCTCACCAAAAGAACCCTAACGTAGTGGCATTCATGAAGAAAGGAGGAAGAAAAAGAAGAAAAGAAGAAGACAGAGGGTAGAAGTGGAGAAGACACGTGAAGAGATAGTGTGTTTTTGATGAAGCACGTTTCATATTTTTTTTTGGGCCAAACGGCAATGTTTTTGTCAAATTGGGGCGCCAACCCAAAACGCCAACGTTTTGGCTTAATCCAACGTGACAATTTCGTGACACATCAGATCGTCGGTGATGACTCATCACCGGAAAACTGTCCATGGACTATTATGATGTCCGGAGTCATATATGGAGGATTATAATAGTGCAATTGGGATCTCAGGGATCACATTGGGTAACGACCCGAATTTCAAGAACTATTATGGGGATTTACTCTCCCAATCTCACTGCCACGGAGGAGATAGTGTTAGGTGCCGAGTCGGGTGGGTTTCGGGTTTCTGCTTTTTGGGTTGAGTGTGTTTTTGCACTTGGCCTTGACCAAAAAAAATTTTTTTGAGTTGACTTCATAAACATTTGTGTTAGCTATTTAAAGTTGTTATTATACCTAGTACTAATAATTTAAGAATTTAATTAACATGTGTTCTCATAACACGTGATAAGTTTATTATTAGTAAAAAAATTTAAATATTTTTATTTAATAAATAAAAATAAAAATATTAAAAACTTAAATTTTTTATATTTTTAATAAAAACTTTTTTATTTTATAATCTTAATATGTGCTCTATATATAAACCTATAATTTAAAAGTAGTTTACATCATCGATTGGTAGTTAAAGAAAACAATTGTACTCGATGTTCATGTATTCCCGGTAAGATTTGAAACATTGGTCTTAAAACTTTCCCAATTAAATTGAGTTTTGACAATGCCATGTTTAATGATTGACAACTATTCAGATCATGGTTCCTCAAGAGAATATTGATAAACGAGGAATTTAATGATGCTGTTGCATTATTTAATCAGTATCATTTCCTATTACTCCATTAAAAGCTTTTTCATTCTCTGTGATTTATTCAACTGAATTTTTTGTTGTTTCTTCTTCGAATTATCTTTCGTTCTCCACCAAAAAATAAATAAAAGTAGGTATATTTCGTTTGCTTTTGCATTTATGCCTTACACTGCTCCATTATATATGAAGTTATGAACTATAGAGATTATAATCAACAGTTTTAAATTGAAGAAAGGCAAGAGTTGTTTGAAAACTCACGCACATAGCCCTGCAAAAAGCTTTGGCAATTTGGATTGTTATACATTGATGAAAAATGGATGGCAACAACAAGGAAACAGAATAAAGGAGAAAATATGCAACAAAAAACAATTTTTATTTCCATGAATTTTCCCTAGAAATTAACAGTAAAAATACATAAACTGAGGTAATGCTCCAGAAATTTTCAGCGCTCATCAAAATAGTACTTGATTTTTGTAAATGACCAAATTGGTCATTGAATTTATAAATTGTGATTCTCATTCTTCCGTAATTCAACAAGCATTAATACTGACATGAAAAGGTAACATGGCTAAGATTTCAGTATAGTCAAATAGGTATCTCACACCAATATAAAACCAATTAACCAAGATGAATCCAAGAAACTAATTCACGACACCTATTTGATCATATTAAAGACTTAGCCATGTCATCTTACCATTGTGGATGCCACACTGACACTTAAATGCTCCATGTCAGCATTGTTTTAACGACAATTGAATTAGGGACTAAGAAGATTCACAATTTATAAATTCAGGACTAATTTGGTCATTTTCGAAAGTCAAGTCTGCTTCGATGCACGTACCTCGTATAATAACAATTTAAAACAAAACATTGACACTACATAGAAATTAAACTCGTGGGATCGAATGATCGATTGGGACATTCTTGTGGATGAGATAGGAAGGGCGGCCATTTTTCTTGGTCAGCAAATTCTTGTCAACGAGATTGGAAAAGAAGGAAACATAACTGCTTTAGAGCTCATCCTGCACATCAAAGTGAACATATTTTTCAGTAACATATAAGACATGATAGCTTCTTCCCACTTAATCCTTTTTATCAATGAATGCTATGATATGAAAACTTGGCATTACGTTTAAGGTTTTAAATTATAGTGAACAAATGTTGAGAATGATCATAAAAATGCTACTCTCTATCTCCAGTGAATCTATTTAGCATTAGAAAGAAGAAATGCTGGAAAAGTATGCTACTTACATGATCGTAGTCATAACGGCGATGCTGCACATCGAAAAAAGAACAATTCAGTGCAATGGTTGTTGAAAAAGAAATGCAACAGAAATCAGCATCAAAATAAGATTCATTAAACAAAAGAAGAGTAAAAATTGAAGTCAATTCAGGCAAAGGTACAAACTACAAACTGAGATAATACTCAAATTTGTCTCTGAAATATAACCCATTCTCCAAATTAGTCCGTGAAAGATTTTGTTAATCATAATTGGTCCTTCCGTAAGTTAGATGATAATGTGTCACGTGGCATTAACTTGTCATGTCATCATGCCAAGTGTCACATTATTACCTAATGAATGGAAGTATCAATTTGACTCGCAGTTGTATTTGGAGAATATGACTAACAAAATTTTTCAATGACCAATTTGGAGAATGTATTTTTTTTTAGGGACAAATTTGAGTATTATCTCGGTACAAACCCTTCTGTATTTGTCTTTATATCTGTCCCGGTATCGTCGATCGTGGCCCCTCTCTCGCCTGCGCCTCTCGCCTTCTTCTCTTGCTCTTTGAGCCTCCTGCACAAAGAAAGGTTTTAAAATTCTTGAAAGGAAACTAGATTGTCCTTCAAAACAGATGATGGAACTCAAAAAGGTGTATATATGTCTATGTACCTCCTCCTCTTTGGCTTTTCTCACTTTTTCTGCTTCCTCAAAAGCCTCCTTCTCAATCTAATAAGCCAAAAAACAAAGTTCATGTTAAAGGAGAATCAATTATAATCCACAGTAGCAGCTTCATTATGATTGCATACTGAAATATGAAAGCCTTCAATATCATACATTTTGAAGTTGTCCTTATATTAGTCCATTATGTATAAATTTTTCAATGTATTCCTTTATTGTATCTTTTTCTGTTCAAGGTATACTAGTGTGATTTCAAGCTAAATCGAATGCGATTCGAATAGAAAAGCTCACCTCTCTATTGGCAAAAACTTCATCAACAACTTGTCTTGCATAATCAGGATCGTCACAAATCAAAACGTTGTCGAAAACTGAACCACCTTTCACCTGAACCACAATATTCAGTTTACTTCATTAACCGCTGCCACCAATTTTGGCCAAAAAATGTTTCCAGCATAATCCAAGAAATTCACCATACCTGCCAAACTTCGATGCCAACATACTTGATAGGCTTAAGTACATAAAGATCAGGATCATCTTCAAACTCTGATACAGAGAAATAGAATGAAACTTAAGCATTCAATTGTGTGCAAGAGAGTTTGTAATATACACTAAAATTTGACAAAGAACCTAAGGATTCATTTGAACATACCTGGATTATCTATCCATGGAGTTTTCCACTTCCCTTGGTAGTTAGGGTTCTTGATTTTCTGTTTAACATGAAGGTTGAATCTAAGATGAGGAAAAACAACACAGAAAAAAGGGCCTAATGCTTGCAGCCACAAACCTTTCTTTTCCATGGTCCTTTGTATGCTGGATTCGGTATCTTTGGTGGCCTCCAGATACCATCTTCCTCTTCATCCCAGTTTTCAGGCTAATCAAACATAAGAATAAGTATGAGATATTTTGCTTCAAATTGTTTTTTCATTGGTCTCATCATCACAGTGCTTTGAAAAACCAAAATGATGCAAACCAACGAAGAAAGAATGTAAGATGAAATGGAGGAAAATGAGGATGCAACTATCAACTAACCTCTCTAGCATTTGGATCAGGAATTTCAGCTGGGATTGAATCATATCCCTGCAGCACCAAAAAACAAATAAATAAGTTTGCGATCATCTCAAACACCAAAAGCACCATCCCTTGTTCACTTATGAAAATTTAGAACTTTTGGATACCTCAGGTTTGACATCATCAGGGTCTTCAATGAATTCCCTTTCGTCCCAGTCTTTAGGCTGCGAATCCGAAGATGTTTTAATGTCAAAATAAAACTACAGAATTGTAGCTTGATCACAAGAAATCAAACTTAAAAGCACCATGTCATGCTAATAAACCAGGTTTAGAAACTGGCTATTTGCAAAGTAAAACAGCTCAATATCAAAACCTTTTTCGCCTTGGTATCTCGGAGTTTCCGTGGTGGAAGAATGTCCCAATCTGTATACATGCTTCCTGAATCTCTCTCTCTATTATCAATCAAGACGCTGTATGACGCATCCGGCCTAAGAATGAATGTGTAGAAATGAGTTAACTTGTCAGTTTCACATTGCAGGTCCTTCTTGATGGGATAGTTTTGACCCTGGTATGAGAGTATGACATGGAGCTTCTTTGTGTCTGTTCCACATATATCTGGTCCAAACATCAAGCTGTAGAGATTCTGTCAGTATAACATCCATCTTGGTCGAAGATTCGGATAAAGAAGACAAGAAAAATACATCCATTAACTTTGTTCAACTTTTTATTCCTTTTTGATAATGCTTTTAATTCTCATTACTTTACTTAGGCTTCTAAATGCCATTAGTACAAAACTAGAATCTTTATGAAATTCATTTGATCACTTGATAATTCAAGAAGCATTGACAAATTGATGAATGTGGGATAAGCAACACACCTATAAGGAGTATCGCCGCCGAACTTCTTCTGATTGACAAAACCAGAGAGGAGCTTTATGTAACCGCCACCACACTCGATATCTTGTTCAAATTTTATAGAATATTGGAGGACCAATGTTCTGTTCTTGTTGGTGAACTCCGGTATCTTTGCAGAGATGGCAAAATGTTTGGCATCATGAGATGTTTGAATGCCTAAAAAATCACACATAACGTTGCATATTAAGGAAAGGAGACAAATAGAAGTCTATAAAGTGAATCCATTCATTTAGTTTTTCATCACCAATACCATAATCAATAGAATGAAGTTCATTCATTTATTTTGGTCATTGCCTCAAACATAACTAGAATAAAATTCACTTGCACATGATATCTCTGTCAAATGAAATTTCCCTTTCTTCATTGAGTGCTGTAAACTTAACTGCCACTAACTAAAAATGGCAGTAACAACTAACAAGTACCTTTGTCATCTGGGTCTCCCGACCATTCTCCGGCCGTGTGCTTGAACGAACCGGCTTTTCCTTCGCTTTTTTTCCAATCGGATGTCACCCAGCGACCTTTCCATCCATCTAAAAAAAAAATCCAGACACATAAACAACCATATTTCACCATCAATGTAAAAAACCATGACCACCCTGCAAAACTATAAGCTGAATTACCAATCCAACACATTTGTTTTGACTTTTGGTACTTGACTTCTTAGTCTTAGTTTGTGAACTTTATTATTGTTTCAAAAATCCAAACATGGTATATAATTATTGTATGATAATTACTTAATTACAACACTAGCCATAGAGTTTGGTTGTAAAGCACAGTAAAAAATAATAACTAATAATATAACCAATTATTACAAAGTAACTAACTTTCAGTTATGACTAACTCACCAAACTCAACCAACCAATCAGATATTTTATAATAATACCAATGAAATATTAAAAATAAGCATCAAGTGATCAAAAGCAGAAAAAACAGTAATACTAACCATCAAAGCGCTCTTCAAAAATGATTTCAGAAACAGAAACAGAAACATGTATCAGCACAAAGCAAAACAAAGCAAGCTTCTTTAACTCAGTTAATGCATTATTATTAGCCATATTGGGTAGTGCCAAGTTCAAGTTGCAGACTTGAGCTACTTATAGAGGACCCTTTTACTTCT
Source organism: Arachis stenosperma (assembly GCF_014773155.1). NCBI lineage: Eukaryota > Viridiplantae > Streptophyta > Magnoliopsida > Fabales > Fabaceae > Arachis > Arachis stenosperma. The sequence continues at coordinate 141,124,536 of NC_080380.1, read as the reverse complement.
TAGCCCTTCCATGCCTTCTTAATTACTTATATGCCATGCACACACTAATTATGGTCCACTAGCAAGGTTATAGAACTTTAATAATAAAGCTAATACAAAATAAGCTTTGAGAATCCTTTTTATTTTTATTTATTTACTTATCTTTGCTTTATGCTTTTGGTGTGTTCCCTACTTGTGGAAAGGAACACACGGTGTTGATTCCTTGAAAAAGCATGATTGGTGTTAAAATTTTGTCCAATAGAGGGCCAATTTAGACGTAGCTATATCCAATGGTATAATTTCTATTATTTTTTCTCTGTCATATATAATATATTTATCTATATTTGGATTATATATTTGATGTGAATAATTTTTTATAAGTCAAGGTCCACGAGACCTTGTGTTTCATGAAAGTCATCAAACCAAACAACAAGGCAAAGAGAGAAAAGGGTTAATAAGGTACTTTCCAAGAAGGGGCGCGTTAGAATGTTCAATGATGATGACAATGTCAGTCAACTCCAAAGTCCACTAAACTTATTGTGTTCCTTATTCACTTGACTTGGTCCATAGAAAAAATTTACTAATTATCACTCGTATATGTGCTTATGGTCATGACTCATGACATGAAAATTATGAATTCAATTGCTCTATTTCATTTTCCTACTTCATTCTCAATTCTTCGATGAAAGTTCGAAAAATTGGTTTAAAAAGAAATGTAGATAATCTCATATAATGTGTCAAGTGTCAAATTTTCATTAGGAAAACCAAGATCACAACAAGATTAAACATTAACTTCCAGACCTGATGATTGTCTCAAATGTTAAGATTATCATAACTTTCGGTTTTTAAACTAGTATTTTAAAAAATATTGTTAAATACATTTGTTTAAGCTTAGTAAAGATATAATATTGAAAAAAACAAAAAACAAAAAACAAAAGAGAACCAAACTAAGGCGCTTGTATCTAATCACTAATAATGTTTTTCAGTCGTGCTTAAAATCTTAATTAAGAATAAGTAAAACAACCCAACTATAATTTGTTACTTTTGTTCTACAAATGTAAACTAGGCAGGATTGTCCCCCCATTGAAGCCATATATACATATTCAATTCTAGCGTACAAACTCTCAAATATACGGAATGAGAGAATTTGTATAGGTTTCAATTTCGCATCTGCATATTAGATATATGTAATCACTAATCAATAATCATCACTAATAACTCTTACAATAAGATGGCTAGGTTTTAGGCTACATATGCAATTATTTGATTAATTGGTCAAGACAAGTTAGCAGTATTTCGTACGATTTAAGACTACCTATGCAATTATTTGAGACTACTCTTTGCAAGCTGCAAATATCGTCAACTATGGGGTATAATCTGTTGTTTGATTTGAGCTATAAGGTAATTTAGGCACCTTCACCTCCTTGATTCTATGTTAATACCACGACAGGCAAATATGCCACTTCAGTTTTGAACATGTAACAACTTATATCCATTAATGTATAGAATCGGTTAAAAGTCCAAGTGGCATGCCACAATAAATTAACTGGAAGTTAGGACTTAGGACTCTAATGTCAAAAGGGCAATATGCAAAATAGATTAGCAATATGCATTGGATCCTCAGAATAGGGCAACAAGTCAATACTTAATATGGAGAAATCTGACACATTTTTATTGACATGAATATTGGGGGGAAAAATATAGTATAGTTTTGAGAAGCCAATTCTACCAAAAGCAAAGTACCATTCAAGCTGGCAAATCCCAGCTAATAATCTTCTGGGATTTTATATGGGGTAAGAAAGTTGAGTTGCATTTTAGAAGCAAACAAGTAGAATAAGAAAAACATCTTGAAGTGATGGTTCTACACTACTACATGAGAAACAAAAGAAAAATTATACACCAGCCTCTACGATCGCTCTACTTTGCCTGAGGATGAGATGCAATGAAGTCAACCGCAAGTTGGATTGAGTTGATCTTGTCAGCTTCATTATCGGGAATTTCAAACCCAAACTCTTCCTCAAGTGCCATCACGATCTCCACTGAATCCAGACTGTCCAATCCAAGATCATTTTGGAAATGAGCATTTGGGGTGACCTGGAAAAGGTGGAAGAAGTATAGGTTATGTACTAATGAGAGAAAATTTTTTAGGCAGTGATAGGGGAACAACCCCTTGTCCTGCATTTGTAGAACCTCGCAAAAACTGAGGTTTGTTCCAATGCACAAGTCAGTTTTTGGATTCACCTAGTTTACTATTATTGTATGACAGTTAAACTATCAAAAGGAACTAACAGTTTCCAATCTACTCACACTCGTGATAGATATCAGGCATGGCATTGACCACATTGAAAGTGTGAAGTAAACAAGTCCACACATGTAATTTAACATTAGAAATGGAAACTTCGGGAACCAATAAAAGGAAAACAAGGAGCATTTTCTTCGTCAGAAATTGAAGTTTATTACAAGGGAATCGAACGTGCATTAGAGAATGAGATGCACTCATAACAATCCAAAATCAACAACTACATGTCTACATCCTATGTGCATAAAGCATGCAACAAATGTTATCACCCCTTTAAGTGGGAAATCAACCAAAGCAACCAAGTTTTTTTTATTAATTTCAATTAAAAAGCTTAGTACCACAATCTATTGTTTATTTTGATTAATGAATATCTATAACTACATGTAAACGCATCAACAAGTATATTTGGAAGTATAGAATAATACTAGATTACGACGGATTTGTTTTAAGCCTAGGCAAAAGACGGCCTTTCTTTTCCATATGCTAATCTTTTGGATTATCGCCTAAGGACTATGACTACTACTTTTTAATGTTTAAGGTAAACGTCTGGTTACATGTAATAAAAAGGGGAATAGAGATCACCTATCCCACTACCATGTTCCTATTTATTCATGTCCAGAATTGGACATGTGTCTATAACTCTTATATAAATTTTTAAGGATGAGTTCGATATAGAAAATCACTAATGGAAGTCATCTATAACAATGTAATCTATAACAATGTACAACTTATGTTACCAAACATACCCTTAGGTGAAAAGGAAGTGTTAGTCTTATCTCATTATTTTGAAAAGATCATGTTCTTCTTCGATTTAAGGCAAATTCCTTTGATTGTGTGCACGAATAATTAAAAATAAAATTAAAAATAGCAACCAAAAACCGAAATGAAACATTTTAACGAGTAATCCCTCATAAGCCTTCGAAATTACGATCATATATTTAATTTTAACAATATTCCCTAAATTCAGGAAATTCACCTTTGCTCCCTTGACATTGTATGATCTATCAATTAGTACTACTGAACTACTAATCAGAGACCTAAAACAAAAGCTCAATTCGTAAAGCCGGTAATTACAACAACTAACGCTTACGATTATAGAAGTAACGGTTCTCTCTATATTGAAAGTTTGAAACAGAACCGATTCGGCATTTGCAGAGAGAATCAGATTCATCGATTCAAGAACGAAAAATGAGGGGAATGGAAAAATACCTTGGAAGGATCGACTTTCTGGAAGTTTTTAACGCATGAGATGACGCGATCGGTGACCTCGGACTTGTCGAGGAAGCAGCCCCTAACTTCCTCGGAGAAGCGGCGGAGCAACACGGTGGGTGCCACCCTCAAAGGAGAAGCGTGGTTGGGAAGAGAGTTAACCTGAACTCTGAGATACTTCATGAGAGGCAAACCAGCTACTCTCCTCGCCGCCATTGCAAAATCGATCCACAACAAAAACCTAAAACCCTTCTTTGCTTCTTCTCTATTCTCGGTTCTCACTTCTCAGTTCTTCTCTCTTCAGCTGAAAATGGATACTGAATACTGATATGGTATCAAGCTCCTTTCCGCTAAGTTGGGCTTTAAGCTTATTGTTAGGGCCCAATCTAAAGCCTTTTAACTTTGCTCCTCTTCTATTTCCTGCCCATATTATCCAATTTTTAAACTGTAAACTTAATCCTTTGCTGAGCCTCAGTGCCATAAAAAGCGCAAAGGCATACGATAGCCGATAGGTACTTGTCTAAGTGGTTAGTTTATTTGTTTATTTAAATAAATATAAATAATTTAATTTAATTTAATTTAATTTTTGGTCTATAAGAATTAACACTAAATTAAAAGTAAAACTAATAAAGAACAAACAAAAATATTAAAAAATAAGAGTAAATTTGCTAAGAAAATCACTAAGAATTAAAAGGGCATATTGATTGAAAAAATAATTTTAACAAAAAAAATAATATGAGATTAGGTAGAAACAAGTCATGTTATTATATATCTTAAAAATTAACTATATTATGTATAGATTAATTTATAAAGTATATATTAGAATATAAAATATAAATATTAAAAGTATATAAAGTATCATGTGTATATATATTCAAATATATAGGATTTAAGTTAGGAGTTATTTTTTTGTATATATGTATTTTTTTTTAATTAAAAATTGGTCACCAACAATCACAATATAAGAATATATATTCGATTATTTGCTATATAACATTTTATTATTCTAAGCTGATTATATATATATATATATATATAAGTGTAAATTACATCATTTAATATCTGTAAATATAAATTATGGATCAGTAGTTGATTGTTTATGTTGATTCAGCATTTTTGTGGTTAAAATGGTAAATAGTTGAGTTAAGACTCAGTAGTCGCACAGTAACGGATTCAGTTGGAGGTTCAGTTGGCAATAGCACTTACTCGCGAAACAAGATGGTGGTGGCGCTACTCTTCCTTGGCCTTATCGTGTTATTCCTATTCAGATTCGCCACCGCTTATGGTACTTACTTTTACCTCCTTTCTCATTTCTCTATCTATTCTCGTTTCTTATTCCATTCTTGTTTCTCCAATTGTTAGGCGATTTCACTTTGATGTCTAAGAAGCACCCGAAACGACAAGAAATTGAAGACAAGGTGCTTCTCGCTCGACCTAATCCTGTTGCCGTTTCATATTTTCACTATCGTTTAATCATTTCTTTTTCTTGTTTTCTCAAATAGGTTGTTTGGATCACTGGTGCTAGCCGTGGAATTGGTAGCTATAATTCTATAACTATGCCTTTCTTTTCCTTAATTTTCATATATAATTGATTCGTTCGCAGTGTTAGATTATTAGTAGACTTAAATGAATCTGCTGATATGTAAGAACCAAGAATCTCCTCTGAGTGATAATTAGACAGCATAAACACACATAAAACTTGTGGTTTATTTGCCAATTGAATTCAAATACCAAGCGAAAACGATATAAATGTAAATAACCTCGTATGATTTTAATGGATGCTGCTTGATAAATTGCAATTTTGTATTGCCTCATTCGGTTCCCAACTTAGTTCACCTTTGCTTTTGAACTGATATATATTGTGCAGTGGCTTAAGGTACTATTTTTGTAATTGCCTGAATCTTTTTCCTTGTTTATGATTGGTTTTGTTTCTTTGATGGTGTGTATGTAGGTGAGATTCTTGCTAACCAACTTGCAAGTTTGGGGGCCAAGCTAATCATCTCTGCAAGGAATGAAGCTGAACTAGAGCGAGTAAAGACACAGCTGAAAGGTATGATGCATTCATCTTATGTCTATGTGCAAACGTTGATATAGGGTAATGCCATGGGCTACTATTAACTATTAAGTTATTTGAATAACACCAGGTAAACATGCACCTGGTGAAGTCAAGATTTTGCCTCTAGATTTAGCATCTGGGGAGGAATCTCTTAGGAAGGCTGTTGAGAAAGCAGAATCCTTTTTTCCCGGTTCTGGTGTTGATTATATGATCCATAATGCAGCTTTTGAGCGCCCTGTAAGTGAGTGGATGATTTTTATATGTAATGCTTAAATTTCATAAGGCAACAAAGACCTATCATGATTGCTATGTACTTTTATGGGTTTGTTTTGCAAGTCAGTTTACATGTAGTAACTGTCTTCATTGAAATTGACTGAACACCAGAATTGAGAAAATGACATGAAGTGCTTGCATATTGTTACATTCTAGTATGTTATAGTGATTCCTTTTGTCAGACTTTACAGATTTCCCCTAACCTTATCAAATTTAAAAATCCGTCTTTCATCATATGCTTGTTCAATTGAAGGTATTTTTCGAATTTATTATTGTTTTGCACTTTTGGCAGAAATCATCAGCTTTAGACGTAACGGAAGAAGGTCTCAAGGTATCTCATACATTCACTGTTTACCAAAAATTTTATTTTACAAGGGAAGACTTTATTTTATTTTTTCTGCTTTGTTAGTTTTATTTTTAAACCATTCGAAGCAATTCTGAGGTTTTATATTACCCTGTTTTGCTTGAACAGGCAACATTTGATGTCAATGTTCTGGGGACAATAACACTCACAAAGCTCTTGGCACCTTTCATGTTGAAGAGGGGGCGAGGACATTTTGTGGTGGTATGTGGGAATGGCTCTGATTAATATCTTATTTTGGTTATGGATTTTGGACAGCAAAAGTATACTATGTGGTTAGAAACTATATTGTGTGGAGCTTGCAAGAAGATATTTGTGAGTGAATATATTTACTAACCAAGAATTGTGCAAATGCAAAAGTGAGGAGTATAACTAATTAGCTTTACACAAAGGCATTTGTTTTATATTTTGGGTGCACTAACTTCTGGCTATGCTAATGACTCACAAACACACACACTACTAATTACTAATTGTGAAATGCTAGTTACTAATAGACCTAATTTTAGATGACTTATTCAATATTTATTTTAATCCCATTTTCTGTTTATTAAAGTGGCTATAGTTTGTTTATTCTGTTTAATATCAGATGAGCAGTGCTGCAGGAAAGACACCTGCGCCAGGTCAGGCTGTGTACTCTGCTTCTAAATTTGCTCTAAATGGGTACTTCAGTTCTCTGCGTTCTGAGGTATGTAGATAGCGTTCATTATCTCTTGGAAAAAGGGAAGCATCCAACACCAGTAAACCTTACTGTATTAGAATACTAGATGATAAAACTCATAATATTTTTTCCTAAGAGAAGAAAAAGTGAATATCAGCAGTGGTTGTTGTAATTTACTTTGGTTATCATAGAGTAGACATAAGGACATGCCCACTGATTGTTTTATGGCAACAGCTCTCTCAGCAAGGAATAAGGGTCACTGTTGTCTGTCCTGGTCCAATAGCAACATCAAATAATGCTGGATCAAGGGTTCCATCTGAGGTATATATTCTTTTGCTAATTCATCTTCTTCTTTTAGTATTTTATGAATCATTCTTTAGTAGTTTGAAGAAAAAGAAAGATAGCTTAAATCTATTATTTTCAGAATTTTCTTCCCACCATATTTGTGGTACATGTATCTTTAGAATCTACCTATCCACTGAGTGATAAATCAAGATTGTTGACACTATGCAATCAAGATTTATCATGTTACATTGACACTTTAAAAATAATCATATTGGTTGCTGTTCTCATGTTTGCTGAACAAAACCAAAAGTAATGAAATGTTGACCTGTATCCTCTTCCTTTTGTTTTCGTGTTACATTTTGTCTACTTGAATTCTGGATCTATGTTGTATTACTTGAGTAATTGAAAGTTCGTTTTTATCTGAAAATCTGTTTGCAGAAACGTGTGCCTGCAGAAAAGTGTGCGGAGCTGACTATTATTGCTGCAACCCATGGCTTAAAGGAAGCTTGGATATCATATCAGGTAATTTTTCTGTTTTTTTTTTTTTTTTGTGGTAATTTATCAGGTAACGCTTTTGTTTTTGCTTTCGTTTGAATATTCCTCCTCTTTTCAACTTAAATGCCCCCCAACTTTCGTAAATTTGAACATTTTTGCAGCCTGTGCTCACCATCATGTATCTCGTTCAGTACATGCCAACCGTTGGTCATTGGGTCATGGACAAGGTATTTTTCATCCCTAAAAGATTATGCTTTGTTAGTTTTCGTGTTATTCTTGGTTTGTTATGTATTCCCATTGTTCCACCAGTCACAACACATGAATGTTACACATTGATAAGCTTATATAAACGACCTGTAGGTTGGAAAAAATCGAGTAGAAGCTGCTGTTTCAGAGAAGGGAAGCACATACTCTATGAGCTTACTCTTTGGAAAAAAGAAGGCATCGTGATGGCCATGGTTAAGTTTGTGAATGTGCTTCAGTTATTTGTATCAAATAATAAATTTGATTTTTACTACTGGCTACGTGTATATTTGGTTCATAATTTGCAAAATCATACTTACATAGAAAGTTAACTTACCTTTCAAACCATATATGCAAGGCATTCAAACTGATATCCAAAAGTATTATTTCTCTCAAAGTGAATAACAGTCTTAGACAAATTAGATATTTCTACCTGAGCAATGAAGGGATGCCCAACCGTTAAATGCAACTAAAAGTTGGGGCCATGTACTATTTAAGTTCACATCATTTCTATATATCTGATAAAATAACATCACCACTCTTGTAAGCGTTTAAAACTTTATAAAAATATATTCAAAAAAAAATCACAAGAGAAAACCATTGACAAAGGCATCAGATTTGAGTTTCGCAGGTGATATGCGTTGATAGATTATGTATTCAACTCATTTTCAAGACAACATTAAGAACTGATGCAATATAATTCCGCAATTAAATTAATTTGGCACTGATAGAAAGGGCCACGAATACAATCACCAAAGATTACACCATAAGTGTGATTATGACAAAAAGAAGAAATAAAAAATACTGAAAAAACATTACACCGAGGACACCGTTTTTCCAGAAGCTTCTTTTGCGCGACTTGTACCGTCGGATCTTTACGGCTCCTGAAGCGACGTCCTCGGTGGTTCCAATAATCGAGAAGTGGATTAGAGATGGCGGAACTGTTAACTATAACAGACTCCTATCTGTTATCAGGAAACTCAGATCGCGCAGAAGATATAGAAACGCCCTCGAGGTATTGTTTTTGCTACTACCAATTACTTTTAATAGTTAATTAAATTATTTCAATCTGTGGATTTTTTTTGTTCTTTTATTTATTTAATCATAGTATAGGATGAATTTTGATCTAGCTGCATAATGCGATCCAATTGGTGAGAATATAATATACACGAAATTTGAGCACTATTAGTGAGATTTCAATTAGAAGAAATTTAGACATTACTTGATGATAGATTTGGCTCTGATAAAGATTTGTTGATTCAAGTTGTCTGAGACTTGTTTGTTACCTTTAAATAAGGTCTTGGGTAAGAGTTTTATCCCAGAGTTGAGGAATTTGTTGGAGCCAAGTTATATTGGTTGCAGGATAAAAGACAGAGTGAACCTTACTTCATGGTATGTGTGATTGAAAGTGTTCACTGGGGAGTGTTTTAAAGGTCTAACCTTTGTTAAAAAGGACTAATGAATTGCATTCTTAGGGTGTCGTTTCTCGGTGTTTAATTGACAATATTGCTCAACGATAGAAGAATGGTATATCTCTGTTTTGATTCCCTATTTCCCTGGGATTTGTGGGTCGATTTGATTGTGTGACTAAGATTCAAAATAATGTTTCTTTCTCTCAAGTTTTGGGATCTTTCTATAGCCTTAAATTCTTCCACTATTACAGCAACAAACTTAGTATGCTGGTAGGTGTGTTGACTTTTTTATGCCTTTTCATTTACCTTCTATGGGGTAACATGAATCATCTCTACAGGTATCGTCGTGGATGTTCGAGAAAGGGTCTTCCAAACATAAATCTGGAGATCTTGCAATAAGACTAGACTTGATTGGGAAAGTTAATGGACTTGAAGAAGCAGAATTCTATTTTAATAGCATTCCGAAGTACTTAAGAACTGGAGAATGTTACAGCTCTCTTCTTAATTGCAATGCTCGTGCTAGGGATGTGGATAGAGCAGAGAGCATCATGGAGAAGATGAGAGCTTTGGGTTTTGCAATGTCGATTTTTTCAAGAAATGTTTTGCTTAATCTCTACTATCAAACACAGAACTATGACAAATTGGAAAATTTGGTATGTGAAATGCAAGAAGAGGTATTAATTTCAATAGCTATATATTTGGTACCCTGATTAGTGCTTACGCTGCCTCTTCTAATACGGAGGGAATTGACAAGCTTCTCGCACAGTTAGAACACAATCGGATTTGGTACTGGCATTTAGATTGGACTGTTTATGCTATTGCAGCCAATTGTTATAGGAAACAAGGACTCTTTGAAAAAGCTTTTAATGTCTTAAAGAATTCAGAGAGGCTCATAACTAACAAAAAGAGGAGAGTGGCCCTTACTTTCCTTATGACTCGATATGCAGCAATGATCAAGAAAGAAGTGATGAGATTATGGAAACTTTTAACAACAGATGGGAAGTTATACAGTATAGCTTATTTAGCTGTAATTGCTTCAGTTCTTAAGTTTGAGGACTTTGAAAGTGCTGAGAATATATTTAAGATTTGGGAATCTAAAAATCTGGGTTTTGATATTCGGATTCCAAACGTGATGATTGGAGCTTACAGCAAGAAGGGCAATATGGAGACAGCTGAATCTGTTGTTGATTGGACAATCATAAACAATGGAGAGCCAAATTCAAAGACTTGGTCCTATCTCTCAAGTGGGTATATTGAACAAGGTAATTTTTCAATGGCTATTGAATATATCAAAGAAGCCATTTCTGTCTGTTAAGTGGGGCATCACTGGATGCCATTTTGGGAATCTTTGGCCGCCATTTTTGAATGCTTGAAAGGTAAAGGAGATATGGAAGGAGCAGAGGAGTTGGTAAGGTTACTTAGGAGTAAGGATCTTGTCTCCCTTGATGTTCACAAGAAGCTGATGAATTGGATTAAGGATGTTGAATCAAACGTGCATGCAATTGATGTTTTGTGCGGAGATTCACATAAACAAACAAATGGAGTGTCAGAAGCCAAAGGAAGACAGGAGCAGCAATGATAAGCAATTCTTGTAATAGGTCGTGCATTTGTTGTAACATCTTTGTATATGTAGGTTAGGATTATTTTTTTAACCTAAATGGCTTGCTATCATTCAAGATCTATGCATGCATCTGTGTAAAATGCCATGGTTATTTTTTGTATAAACACTTAAATTGATAGAGTTATCCATTTCAAATAACTGAAATTTAAATATGTACGTGTTGAATATCGATTTCTGACCAAAAAAAGTGTTGAATATCATTACAGAAACAGGAAAGATGATAAGGAATTGAATTCATATAAAATTGGTTAATTTTGCAATTTTGTGAAGAGTCAAGAGTTTACCATAAGAAGGGTTTCCCATGTTGTCTTATAAAAAAAATTATATGTGAGAATAAAAAAAAATAACATTTATCCATTCAAATAATATAGTTTTTAATAATATTAGGATAACTTATGTAAATTCAATCTCACTTTGTCGAACTAAATAAACTAAAATTGACTTTACACCTTTAAAACCATAAATGCAAGGCATTAAAACTGATATCTAAAAGTACTATTTGTCTCGAACTGAATAACGGTCTCAGACAAATGTGAAATTTCTATCTGAGCAATGAAGGAATGAATGCAACTAAAAGCTGAGGCCATGACTATTTTAAGTCCCTGAACCACCACTCTTCTAAGCGTTGAAAACTCTATAAATATATATTTAAAAAAAATACATCAACCGCAAAAAGCCATTGACAAAGGCATCAGATTTGAGTTTCGCAGGTGTAATACAATGATACAATATGTATTCAACTCATTTTCGGACATTTAAGAACTGCTGCAATATAAATTCGCAGTTAAATTAATTTGGCACTGGTACAAAGGCCCGCGAATACAATCACCAAACATTACACTCCAGAGTGTGATTGTGACAAAAAGAACTATAACTAACTATGATATGCATTTGATTAGTTGACTCCGCTTCCAGACAGTGCCTCATTGTACTTGTATTTCAGGTAAGATTTGATGAAGGGGTCGAATTCTCCATCCATAACAGAGGTGATATCAGAGGTTTCATACGCTGTTCTTACATCTTTTACGAGTTTATATGGATGGAATACATAGTTTCGTATTTGCTGTCCCCATTCAGCTTTTACTGCATCTCCCCGAATCTGCTTAATTTCAGATGCGCGTTGCTCTTCGGCTATCACCAACAACTTTGCTTTCAAACGGCTTAAAGCCTTTACCTTATTTGCCAGTTGGGATCTTTCCTCTGCACAATGGTCTATTACAGTTAAAACTTGCAATTGAAAAAACAAGAAAACTGAATCTCATCCAGATAAGTAGTTGATAGCGCAAATGGATCACGAAAAAAGAGAAATTTTCAGTGCAAAAGAAGTAAAGAACCTGTGCAGCGAACAGTTACTCCAGTTGGAATGTGTGTAATTCGAACTGCAGTTTCAACCTTGTTCACATTTTGGCCACCTTTTCCACCTGCCCTTGAAAAACTGATTTCCAGGTCCTCCTCGGGAATTTCTACATTCATTGATTCTTCTGGGAGAAGGGGCATGACTTCCACACCAGAAAAGCTTGTCTGTTTGGATGTTACAACCAAGTAAACAATGTTAAAACCAACCAACTATTTTGAAACCTGACATTCGGCTACATTAATAAGTTGGTTGTTACCTGACGAAGACCTTTAGCATTGAAAGGTGATTGCCGAACAATGCGGTGCGTTCCTTTTTCCCCAGATAAATACCCATAAGCATAACGACCTTCAACTTCGATGGTTGCAGATTTTATCCCAGCTTCTTCTCCAGGAGATTTCTCAACCACTCTGGTCTTGTATCTCTGTTTCTCTCCCCATCTTACGTACATCCTAAGAAGCATGTCTGCCCAGTCCTGCACTGGATATGATAATTTTCGTACAGAAGTCGAAACTGAATACTCAGAACCAGCACCAAGTACTCGAATTCCAAGCAAAAAACAAGTAGAGAAAAGGCACTAGAGAGATAGATATTTACCTGTGCATCAGTTCCTCCAGCACCAGCTGTAATGGAGATAACAGCACCTTCTTTATCATAAGGACCAGAAAGAAGTTGAGTCAGCTCAAATCGATCTAGCGATTTATTCAATTCTTTAATAAGAGTCGCAGCCTCCTCAAGAAGCCCTCTATCAATGGATTCCATTTCCTCTGTCAGCTTAACTATCGTTTCTGCGTCTTCAACCTATATTCATTGCAATGACAGTCATTAACCAGGGTCAACTCTCCCTATTATGGCATAAATTTTTTCAAGCTAAACATGGATAATTGAAAGAATAATTAATATCTAACCTGGGTTTTAAACTCATTGAGCAAGTTTATCTTATCCTTGACATCAGCCAAAGTAGAAAGAGTCTGCTGAGCTTTGGCTCGATTGTCCCAAAAGGAGCTATCAGCTGCTTTTGCCTCCAAATCTGCAAGCTCTTGCTCCAATAGCTGCAGACCAGAAGATCCTCTAATCTCTTCAACACGCTGTGATGCAAGCTCAACATCCTTCCTCAGGGAATAAAAATCTGAAAACAATACTGAGTTAAGCTCAACATTGTGACAACTAATCCAAATATTTTACAATCTTTCCTCTGATCAGCCACATCCACATATTAGAATGGCTCATACAAAAGAAACCAGAAAGTGTCTAATGACTTAGAATCCAAAGAAGTCCACAGGATTATACCAATACCCAACACCAATGCCATATTGACATGGAAAACAAACTAACATTTTAGATGGCGAAATCCTCAGAAATGAAACAGTTTTCAAATGAAAGATATTGCATAAAAATTGTAGTTATGGTTCGCACTTCACATTGATAATATGACTAACATTTTCAACCACACATCCAATAATCTATGTATCAATGAAAATACACCCTAGTCTCCTCTAATTAGAGCATGAGTTAAATTAAGCACCTGAAGCACACTAAACTATGATTTCAATTACCTTGGAGAGCCCATTCAGTTGAATCGGTATCCTCCTCATTCCCCACGCTCAATTGATTCTCCTGCGCCGCATACAACCCTAAACCCAAACAAAATTCACAAACATGCAAATGAATAATCAGTAATGAATTCTTAAAGGTTTTGGAAGCAAAAAGAAAGACAGAAGCTTACCGGGTTTGGAATTACGAGAATGATGGTGGAGATTGGAGGAGGAAGTTAAAGAGGGAAAACGGGTTAAAGAAGGGGTTTTATGTGGAAGAAGGTGAGGTGGTGATTGGTGTTGAGTTTTGGCGGTTATAACGGTGGAACAGAGAGGCTGCATCATCTGCATAACAACCTCCATGGCAGTTACTCACTCAGCTCGCACAATTCACAAACCTAATAAACGGATAAGGCACTGACTACTTCCGCACCCAAAGCACTTCTTTACATTTTTTTTAAGGTTTCGTTAATTAAAAATGAAGACATATTAGGGTATTTGGATTTTTTTCATTTATAAAATAAAAAAAATATATTATTTCTCCCAACATGATTTCTGGATTTTAATTTCTCAAATACGATTTTTTTTTTTGGCATTTAAGCAAGTTTATCAAATTCTATAAAAATGAATAAGTTCGCCTAACCCCGGCAAACTCTATAAATTTTATAGAGTTCGCCTAACCCCTCGACGAATTTCTTTTTAGGTTTTTCAATTCTGTTTTTTTAATTCATTATCATCATTTCCAAATAGTATATAGGAATATATAAAAATACACGGACAACAAGGTTTCTTCAAAAAAAAAAAACTTAAAAGAAAGTTCGTCGGAGTTAGGCGAACTCTATAAAATTTATAGAGTTCACTGGGGATTAGGTGAACTTGTCCATTTTTATAGAGTCCGACGAACTTACTTAAATACCAAAAAAAAATTTCGTATTTAAAAAATTAAAATCCAAAAATCATATTAGAAAAAATAATATTTTTTTTTATTTTATAAATGAAAAAATTTCTTAGAGTATTTGGTAGGTTTTTCCCCTAATCTTTAGAATTTTATTTTAACTATATAGATAATTATTTAAAAAAATAATTATAATTACACGATTATATAATATTTAAATTATTAGTACATTAAAATTAAATTTTAATTTTTAATAAAAAAATATTATGTTAGTCTCTAATAATTTTAATTAAATTTTAATTTTATTTTTAATATTTAAAATGTCATATTTTTATTTAAAATATTTTGTTTCGTTCTATTTAATCTTTTAGTCAAAATTAATTTTTTTCTCAAAAATACTATTTTTTCATCTATTATTATCTTTTTTATTATTATTATTTTGTAAATTTCACTCTCAAATCGCTACCGTTATTATCATGATCACTACAATTATAGTTTTTGTTATTACCTAAATAATCTAATGGATAAAAGAGTATTTTTGCAAAAAAAAAATGACCAACAAAATTAAAATATAATAAAATAAGACGATTCATACAAAAATATAATATTTTAAATGTTAAGTTCTCATGCATGGTAAAATTTGTGGATTGAGCCTAAACGTGAGATTTAGATTATTTTATGATGTTGATTTCGATGTCTTTGTGAAAGAATTAGCAAAGATTTTAGACAGTAAACTAATAACTACTTTATAAGGTGGTTTCATTTTTAATGGTAGATAATTATGTACTTTTATTAAAGAAGTTATTGAGATTTTTCTTCTAAATTAATAAAAAATATTATGAGAGTTAGTTACTTATTTAAATAGAAATAATATAAATCTGAATATTGATATTTGTAGAATGTTAATTAAATAATAATATTTATAAAATGTTAGTGAGTTTCAGTTATTTTAGGCTTGCTAAATTATGGGTCAGGAGAACATATTCGAAATTAAGACTTAAATTAAATGATTAAAATAATATTTTATTTTTTTAATATAAGTTTTTGTATAAAATTAAAAAAATACAAATCAAGCATATTTTTAATTTTTAATGAATTTTTCCATCAACATAAATAATTAAGTTTAACTTTATATTTTTAATTAATGATAATATATTAAATTGCTTAGCAATATTAAATCACATTATGATAAGTCACAAAAAAAAATCACATTATGATGATAAATTAAATGAATTATTTTTTTTATCTCTCTTTTAACATTACTGATTTTTATTATCGTTCCAAAATCACTTCCAATGTTCTAATACAAATTAACCAAGCATTTAGTCACCAAATAATTAAACAACCATTTAGTCCAAAAAAAAAAATTAACCAACCATTTATGTAGGCTCTTTAATGGCTATACAAGTACTCATCTACAAATAATATTCTATTTCATTCTTGTACGGTTGTACCACATCTTTTGCTAGAACAACTATTAAAAGTGCTACTAAATCCTATACATAGATATTTTTCAAATTAGTATCTGAAATTTTATTTTTATACAGCAGACCAACACGATATATAATTAATTAATCCCGCTACGTTACCAACAATATTTTTGCCAATATCTACCAACTTTTATTTGTAAGTGTGTTTAATGGAAGTGTCTTTGTGGATGTGTCTAATAAAAATGTCTTTTTTATAACTGTATTTAATAGAAGTGTCTTTATAGATATATTTTTTGGATGTGTCTCGTATTTAAAATATAATAATTAATCATTATTGACAATAAATTGGCAGATAATATATTGGTATCCTATACTTTTCCATAATTATATAGAAGACTAAATTCCAAGATTATCTCTAAACATAGCGTCTAAATGTAGGGGATCTTTTTAAAAAATGAGAAATCAGTTTAAATTTTGAAAAACACAATAATTAACTAACTATGGTTAATTTTAAATGTGTCAAATCTTATCTTATATCAGTCACAAAAAAAATCTTATCTTATATCGTCTTTAAATATAATAACCATCTATTTTTTTTAGTAGCCTTTTCCTTTATTCTGTAAATCAGTTTGCGTCTCATCGGAAATTTGCAATGGGTGAGTTTGATCGATGGTCTGACATTCATCAAGATTTGTTTAACGAAATTAATAAACGGTTCTATTCATATAACAATTACATTCAACTTCGATTGGTTTGTAAGCAATGGAACTTGAAACTTCCAAAGATTCCTGAAGGCAACAAAGTTCCGTGGCTGGTACTATCTACTGGCAGTGCCGTTAAAGAATCTTTCGAAGAAGAAGCTCATGCTCTTGAAGAAGAAGTTCGTGCTCCCGAGGATGAAGGAATTCTTGACGCTCGTAGTCTCGAAGAGAAGAGAATTTATCACCTCATGTTACCAGTTATGCAAGACAACATCATGTGTGGTTCTCGTCATGGATGGTTGATCATTGTAATGGTATATGAAGGTAGAGAATCCTAAATCCATTTACAAAGGTTCACTTGGATCTTCCTCCAGTTTCAACTCTTCCAAATGTAATTAATATTAATGGGGATAAATGTACTCTGTGTTATAAGGGCCTCATTATCACTAGAAATACCATTTTCGTGCATCAAGACCAAATTTGGAAGGCTATTATAAATTCAACTCCTAACAATGACAATGACAGTGATTTTATAGCAGTGGTCATATATGGATTATTTCTAGAATTGGCCTTTTACATGCCCAACGAGAAGAGATGGATTAGATTTCCAACAAGAGATCTAGTCGACATTCATGATGTCATATTTTTTGAAGAGAAAATATTTGCAGTAGACGGTAATGGCCAACTATATGAATTTGATACAAGAACAAAGTCAGGACCAGTGGGAGGAAAACATGAAGCCACACCACCTCCATCCAATGTAGGAATGCCTAATTGTTATTACTATCTAATTGGAGGTGATAATAGAAGTCTATTGATGCTGGTAAAAGGGGTAAGACATAGGTATTACATGAAGAATCAAAAACGGTTCTGCAAGTGCGAGACTGTCAAATTTGATGTCTATGAATTGAAGAAAAATGAGAAAACATGGTCAAGAATACACAGTTTGGGGAATTACATACTAGTAATTGGAAGCAATTCTTCTGTTCAAATACTGCCAAGTAATTTTTTGAATTGCAGAGGAAATCAAATCTACTTTACAGATGACATGCATGACAGACGTGAAGTGTACTTTGAAAACACTACTCCCGCTTCTCAGATTGGCATCTTCGATTTGGAAGATGGGAGTTGCCAAACATTTTTAACAGATGTGGACTCTTTTTGTCATCCTATTTGGATATTACCCTAGTTACATTTCCATGTTTACGGTAATTGAATTAGGACGAATGAGATTCACAATTTGTAAATGCATGACTAATTTGTCATTTACAAAAGTCAATTACTATTTTGATGAGCACTGAAAATTTCAAGAATCAAATTGAACATTACCTCAGTATGTATATGTATTTTCACCTCCTATTAATTTCTTTGGGAAATTCATGGAAATAAAAATTGTTTTTTTGTTGCATATATTCTCCTTTACTCTGTTTTCTTATAGTTGCCATCCATTTTTTATCAAAATTAATTTTCATTAATGTATAACAATCCAAATTGCCAAAGCTTTTTGCAAGGTTATGTGCCTGAGTTTTCAAACAACTGTTGCGTTTCTTCAATTCAAAACTGTTGGTTATAGCAAATAGCTTTAGTTGTTTACCACTGGAGCAGTGTCAGGCAAAACTGTAAAAACAAACGAAATATACCTACTTTTATTTACTTTTTGGTTGAGAACGAAAGATAATTCGAGGAAGAAACAAAAAAATAATTCAGTTGAATAAATCAAAGAGAATGAAAAAGTTTTTGATGGAGTAATAGGAAATGAAAAAGATTTTTTGAAGAAGAAAAAACAAAACAATGAAACAATACAATTTTAGAATGCGTTTGATTTAAGTTTTATTTTTTGTTTTTTTATTAATTTTTATTCTCAGAATTTTATAAAAAACTCATTAAAAATAATAAAATTTTGTTTTTTATTTATATTTATTTTACAAAATTTTAAAAATAAAAATATTATAAATAAAAACACAAATCCTTCCGTACGAAAATAAATCAAAATGGTTTAACTAGTTTTCACTCTCTAAGATATAAAAATAAAGCAAATCGGTGTAATTATTTTTGTGTCTTGCGGATAGTTTTTATTTAGGAAAAAAGACAAATAAGTCATTGACTTTTTAAATTTTTGACAAATATATCTCTAACAAAATTTAAATACAAAAAAGTCCCTGACTTTAACGAACGGAGGACAATTTAATCCTTCCATCTATTTGTCTCTCATACACCAAATAGAACTCGCTCACGTGGTTGAAACGGTATCCAGGTATCCGTTACGGTGCCACGCTAAAAAGGGAATAAAGTTTGAAGGACAAATAAGTCATTGACGTCGTTTTGCAAATAAAGTTCGAAGGACAAATAGGTTCTTCAGAATTTAATTCATTGTACTTCTATTATGTTTCTATTATGAGAATTTAGTTTATAAAATTATGCTTGTATTTTGAAATCTAGTTAATTTATTGTATTCTATAATTTAGATTATTTGTATTAAAATTACAGAAATTGGACTTGTTCTATTTCTACTTTTTTTTCTTAAATTGCATTAGTTCAATTTTCTCACATTAGTTAGAACTAGTATTTTTACTCATAATACTATTACGGGAATATAAATCTTATAAAATTACGTTGATCTTGATATTATAGATTATGACACAAAAAATTTATAGCATTAAACTACTTTTATAAAATGGTCGTAAGGGACAAAAGTCCCTATCGGTTAAGAAGACCAGAGTTTTAAACAAAATTAAATAATAAGTTTTTCAGTTATTATTTTCAAATGAAAGAAACTAATTTTTTTTATTTAATTTTAACATTCGTTATCTAAAATTTGAAAGAATTTAATGTGTCTATTTTTATATTTGATTAGATATTAAGTTTGTTGCACAAATAGAAATAATTAATTTTTATACTTGCTATTTAAAAATAATATTTTTTATATATATAAAAATATAATTAGATATATATTAACATAAAAAAATTTATATTAATAGTTATAAAATTAACTCATTTTTTTAAAAACAATTGAATCTTGATTTTAACTTTTAATCACAATATTAGTATTTTTTTTAATTATATGTAATAAATATTTAAAAAAAGAAGTAAAAATATATATTAAAAAGATAAGTAGTAAAAATTTAAAATTAAATAAAAAATATATATATATATAATATTTTTATTTAAATTATATTATGTTGTTAATTATAATTTTTGTAGAACATAAAGGTAGAGAAAAATAAAGAATGAGAGAAAAGAAAGAGAAAGATAGAGAAAAATAATGAGAGAGGGAGTTAGTTAATTTTGGAAGTTAAGAAAATTTTTTATTTTAATTATAATAAAAAATACCTGGTGATATATTTTGATTTGTCAAATTACTAATGTAAAATATGAATTATAAATTATTTATAGAATGTGAAGGATAAAAAGAAATAAAAAAAAGAGAGAGGTAGATAAGAAAATATAAAAATGATGTTTACAAATTTTAGAAGAAAATATTTTCTCTAAATTTTAAGAAGAGAATGTCATGTGACGCATTTCAGTTATTAAATTAGTTAGTAATATATAAATATAATATATAATATAGTTATATTTCAATTTTAGTATTTTAATTTTAATTTAATTTAATTTAAATACAATCAGAGAATGTTCTGTTGTATATTTTGATTGTCAAATTCGTAATTAGTCATCGATAATGATATATAAGAGAGATAAAGTGAGTGAAAAAATGAGAGAGATAGAAAAAGGAAGAGAGAAGAAGGGAGAGTTCTTTAATTTTGGAGGGAAAAAATTAATTTCAATTGCAATGAAAGAGTGACATGTGTCACATTTTGACCTTAAAATTAGAAATATATAGTAGATAGATATAATAGATTAGTGCATTTGTATATTATATTAGAATTTGTTAAATTACATTAATTCAGCTTTCATCATATTAGTCAGAACCACAATTCCACCAAACATTATGAGCGGCCCGCTTTCTGAAGCATCAACAATCTTTTCATCTTGAACGAAAAATCTATTTTATCGTTGCTCCATAGTTATTTCTTGCTGCCGTTCTAAAATTTTAGTCCCAATTCATTTAAACACTACACAAGTGTTTCTTTTTCATATTCCAAACGTACTTCTTTTAAAATATTTTTTGGATGTCTTTCACGACGGAAGCAACAAAACTTCAACTTTGTTGGCACGTTTTGTGCCGTTGATAAAGAACGGCGAAAATCAAACTTCACTGACTCTCTTTTTTATTTATAGTTTTCAAAAACTTCTCAATGTAATTGGATTATTATTATTATTATTGTTATTATTGAAGAGTTTCAAAAAGAATCCAATGAGATCTGTTGAAAAAAATTTAAATTTAAAATTGATGATTAGAAATTCGTTAATTCAGTTTTCGTTTAAACTCAAATTTAATTTGCTTGCTCTCCATTTGAAGTGAAAAAAAGGAGAAATGGATGGTGTTGTAGAATAAGGTGGAGGAGGAGCTGGCAGTAACAAAATAAAAAAGGATGTTCTCAAAGCAATGCTAGAGAATGAAGAGAATGACCGCCATGAAAACTAGAGGTTGTTGACATTAACATGCACGGTATCAAAACACTTATCTTCTTCAATTTTTTTAAATAATTAAATTAATATTATAAATTTATCCATATAATTTTTAATAATTTTAAACTATGCCTAGTATTTAAAGGTACTAAATATACTTTTTCTACCATAAAAGCTCCAAACATTAAATAGTAACTGTTACGGTGGGTAACCGGAGATAAATGGAATGGATGGCGTTGAGTGGCCCAAGTGTATAAAGGGGGAGAACTCCGAATGAATCTGCAACTCGGGAGGCTCCGTCCGACTTGCGCGCGTGAGTGAATGGGGGGTGGTACCTGCAAAGACACTCCGATGCCTAAGTTAGCAAGAGTGTGAGCAGGTCTAGAGAGTATTGGGCTTAGAGATACCTGAGGAGTGTCAGGGTACTTATAGTGGTGAGCCAATAACCACCGTTGGAGTAGTGCCGTATCTTTAGGATATTAACCATCCCATTATCTTAGGGAGGTTAAGATATGGCTTTATGAAGTGGTTAGAGAGATTTTAGGGGCGGTTACTCATTTGAATGAGTGTTTATCTGCCAGCTAATCTCATATCCGACTTCTTCATACTAAGTCGTGGTTGACACCGATTTCTTATGTGAAGGTCGGCATTTAGTAAGGTTTAATCTATTGGATTAGGCCTTTTAGTTGGACCTGGGCCCTTATCATTGGGCCAGGGTATGAACAGTGCCCCTACTTGAGCCCAATATCTTTTTTTAAGGCTTGGGTTCAAGTATTTAACTCGGGTTCGTAGTCGACTTTCACGGGTTTTGAAACCGACGTGATTTTCACGACCTTTTGTTTCTGACAGTTACGTCAATTCAAACGTCGTGTCCGTTGAGGAAGCGCTTAGGGATTGAGGGCTTTGGTAATGGTGCAATCACATTAATGACTGCTTCGTTTTTACCATTATGCCCCTTAGTATGTTTATAAATGTTTTCCCTTTCTTTCATTTTTCCGTTTCTGCAATCTTTCAAACTTTTTCTTTCCTTGCTCGTGTTGCATTCTTGTGTTCGAAGGTTTCCGTTCTCTCCAGCCTTCATTTCTTCGGATAAAGGTTAGTTTTGTTTCTTCCATGTCATGCCTTATGTTTGCATGTTTTGTATTGTGAGTGGATAGGTTGGCCTGTAGATTCTAGCTTCGTATCTCTCCTCTTTAGGGGCCGTGTTTTTTTATTTTTCTTTTTCTTTTTTCCTTTTGTAGGTTTCTGCCACTTTTCTTTATATATAAAAAATGGCTTCCGTAGATGTTCTTTCTCTGTGGGTTGATGACACTGTCCTTGGGGAGGAACCCCTGGTCGATGCTGAGTTTATCACTCATCTTCGTACTCATCACCGGCTTTGTACTTCAGAGGAGGACCAGCCAAAATACGAACTGATAGCCCCGGGTCCGGAAGACCGGGTTTGTTTTGGGAGAGTTAATGAGGCGGCCCCTCATTTTTTCTTTATGTATGAATGTATGATCACCCGCTTGGGTGTTTTTCTTCCTTTCTCGGATTTCGAAATATCTGTTTTGCACCACTGTAGAGTTGCCCCTACTCAACTTCACCCCAATTCTTGGGGTTTTCTGAAGATTTATCAATTTATTAGTCACGCTCTGGACTTTCCGACCTCTTTGAGGATTTTCTTCTTTCTTTTTCATATGACTAAGCCCTTTAGTGGGCTAAACAACAAACAGCAATGGGTGTCCTTCCGGGCCATACAAGGTCGGAGGATTTTCACCCTCTTTGACGAATCCTTTCATGACTTCAAAAACTATTTTTTCAAAGTACAAGCTGTAGAGGGTCACCATCCCTTCTTCCTTGATGAGCACTCTTCCCCTCGCTTTCCCCTTTATTGGTTGGCGGCCTCCCCTTGTGAAAAGTATGGTCCAGATGACCTGGACGAGGTGGAGGCGGCCATTGTGGGGTTTTTCCGAGAAACGTGGGGGAGGGCCCCATACTTGGATACTAGGAAGATCCTCCAGGGGACGCCGACTTTCGTTCGGTCGCAAATAGGTAGTGAATGGTTTTTTATACTTCCGACTTGTTTCTACTGACTTGAGTGTTACCGACTTGTAACTTTTGTTAGCTGTTTTCTTATAGATATGGCAAGGAAGAATGCTCATGAGGCTTATCAAAGAGTGCAGGAGGCTAAGGCGAAGTCCCGAGCTAGATCTGGTGGTGCCCGGGCGATCACCTCTCCCCCTCCTCCTCCTCCTCCTCCTAAGAATATAGGCACTCCCTCCCAACCTATTGTAATTTCTTCTTCAACCTTATCTCGGCCACTCCCCCCTGCCCAACTTCTTTCTGAGCCAGAGAAGAAGAAGCGCAAGACTTCAGAGTCTGGCTCTTCTTCTTTTGATGGTGGGGTTAAGGCGGATGCTCTTGCGTTCGTCCGAAAGAACATCTATCCTTTTATAAGTATGGATGATGTTTCTGTTCGAAACCACCTTACCACCATGGCCGAGGAGAGTTTTAGGGCGGCGGGTGTTTGTGGCAAACTTTTAGACATTTTTGAGAAGACTCCCCTCAGCTCTTTGGGGGCAACCTCAAAGGTTGAGGAGTTGGAGGGGAGGCTCCTTATTTTTGAAAAACATGAGAAGGAGTTGAAGGAGGAGAGAGATAAATTGAGGAAGGAGAGGGATCACCTTAGGGAGGAGGAGGGTAAGCTGCGAGCTCAATGTACTTTGGAGGCGAATTTGAGGAAAACAGCACAAGACAGCTACCACAGTTTATTTCAAGATATTGTGGCTGTGAGGAAGGACTTGCTGAATTCTCGGAACGCATACGCCGAGTTGGAGGACTCTATTGCTGATGGGGCCGAGGAGTCTTGGAGAATTTTCCTGGAACAAGTCAGAGTTATCGCTCCCGACTTGGATCTTTCTCCTTTACATCCTGATAAGGTAGTTATTGATGGCGCCATCGTTGATCCTCCTGTCCCCGAGTTTGTTTCTGAATCAGATCTGGAGACTCGAGGGCAGAGGATTATTGAGTCTCCTCCTCGTTCTAAAGATGCTCCGAGTTCTTCCTCCGTTCCTCCGACTGGTCCTGGCGACGCCCCTCCTGAGTCTGGCGGTGATGATTCCTCTACTCCTTTGAAAAGATAACTTTATTTTTTCTGGCTATATGGGGGCTCGGCCTGTGGGTCCCCCCTTTTTTAAACTTATTTTCATGTTGTTTGGTGACGCTTGAACAATTTCTTTTGGCCTCTTAAGGCCGTTAACAAAATACTTTGGCCAGTGCCCTTTTTTGAATAAGGGTTTTGATCTAACAAAATAAATACCCTTTTTTGGATAAGGATTTTAAGTTACCTTGTGCGTGTATGCTTTTCTGAATTCCCCTTAGCTTTTTCTCGAAAACCTTTTCTCTTTGGCTTGTTTGTTTTTCGTTTTAAGGACTTTTGGGACATCCTTTAAACTTCTTCCTAGGTTTTCCTATCTCTTTTTGTTATCCCTTATACTCAACTTTGTTTTAGCGAGTTCTTATGACTTAGGTTATTTTTGCGATGCGTTTTTCTTCTACTCGGTATTATACTCCGATTTATGAATCGAAGTGTTTCCGAGTTTAGTACTCGGAATCTCGTTTCGACTTATGAGTCGGATTGGTTCCGAGTTTTTACGATCGACTCATATAACCTCTTTACGCCGACTTGTACCTCGTCGTTTTATCCTGACGACCATCTAGGTCGATTCATGGGATTTTCACGTTTTGTCGAGCTTAAGTCGGCGCGTTTCGTAGAAAGACTTAGAAAAATAAAGAAGGATATTATAAGAGATATTATGAATGAAAAAGAACTTTATTAATTGGGGAGGTACCTTCTTTTGCTACTAAGGGTCTTGATGGCCTAGTTTTCCCTTAGTCTCTACTATGATGCCTCGTTAAAAACCCTTCTCCAGAAAAAACCCTTTGGGAAAAAATCATGAAGTTGGGAAAAGAGTACATCAGGGAGTAGAGTTCGCTTTTAACTGTAGTACCTTTTCATATTACAAGCATGCCACGACCTTGGTAGCTCAGTGCCGTTCAGGTCGGTTACTTTATAATAACCTTTCCCTAATACTTCTTTGATTTTGTATGGTCCCTTCCAATTTGCGGCGAGCTTTCCTTCTCCCGATTTGTTGACTCCAATGTCGTTTCTTATTAAGACCAAATCATCGGGAGCGAATGTTCTTCGAATGACTTTTTTGTTGTACCTTGTAGTCATTCTTTGCTTCAACGCCGCTTCTCTTATCTGGGCACCTTCTCAGACTTCGGGGAGCAAGTCGAGCTCCTCTTTGTGTCCCCGTATATTTCCGACCTCGTCGTGGAGAATTACCCTTGGGCTTTGCTCATTGATTTCTATTGGAATCATGGCTTCTACGCCATAGACTAGTCGGAAGGGTGTTTCTCCTGTGGCGGATTGAGGAGTTGTCCTATAAGCCCATAACACTTGAGGGAGCTCTTCAGCCCAAGCTCCCTTTGCTTCCTGTAGTCTTTTCTTTAATCCTGCCAGTATGACCTTGTTAACTGCCTCGGCTTGCCCATTGGCTTGTGGGTGTTCCACCGAGGTGAACTGGTGCTTGATTTTCAGACTGGCTACTAGATTTCTGAAGGTGGCATCGGTAAATTGGGTTCCATTGTCTGTAGTGATGGAATGAGGTATTCCATACCTTGTGATGATGTTTTTGTAGAGGAACCTGTGACTTCTTTGAGCGGTGATAGTGGCTAATGGTTCTGCTTCTATCCACTTTGTGAAGTAATCTATTCCCACGATCAAGTATTTGACTTGTCCTGGTGCTTGGGGAAAAGGACCTAACAAATCCATTCCCCATTTTGCAAAGGGCCAGGGAGAAGTGATACTGATGAGCTCTTCTGGTGGAGCTACGTGGAAATTTGCATGCATCTGACATGGTTGACATTTTTTCACAAACTCTGTGGCATCTTTTTGCAAGGTCGGCCAATAGAATCCTGCTCGGATTACTTTCCTGGCGAGTGATTTTGCTCCTAGATGGTTTCCGCAGATCCCACTATGTATTTCTTCCAGCACCTCGGTGGTTCTTGAGGTCGGTACGCATTTTAGCAATGGTGTTGATATCCCTCTTCTGTAAAGGACATTTCTCACCAAAGTATAATGCTGTGCTTCCCTTCGGATCTTTTTAGCTTCTTTTTCCTCTTTAGGGAGGATGTCGAATTTTAGGTATTCGACTAAGGGATTCATCCATCCGAGGTTTAAACCGACTACCTCAAGTGCCTCTTGTCTATCTTCTGTTTTGGATACCGAGGGCTCTTGGAGGGTTTCTTGAATCAAGCTTCTGTTGTTTCCTCCTGGTTTGGTACTTGCCAACTTGGATAGGGCATCCGCTCTGCTATTTAGATCCCGAGTTATGTGTTTGACCTCGGTTTCCGCAAAGTGCCCAAGGTGCTCCAAGGTTTTTTCTAAGTACCTCTTCATATTGGGGTCCTTTGCCTGATACTCTCCGCTTATTTGGGAGGTCACCACCTGTGAATCGCTGTAGATCATCACCTTTGTAGCACCGACTTCTTCTGCCAACTTTAATCCGGCTATCAAGGCTTCATATTCTGCCTGATTGTTTGAAGCCGGAAATTCAAATTTTAAGGAGACCTCTATTTGGGTTCCTTTTTCATCTACCAGTATTATGCCTGCGCCGCTCCCTGTTTTGTTGGAGGATCCGTCTACATAGAGTTCCCATGTAGTCGGCTTTTCCTCTTGTTCTCCTGCATATTCTGCAACGAAGTCGGCGAGGCATTGGGCTTTAATTGCTGTTCGAGTTTCATATCTCAAATCGAACTCGGAGAGCTCTATCGCCCATTGAACCATTCTCCCTGCAACATCCGTCTTTTGGAGGATTTGCTTCATGGGTTGGTTTGTGCGGACTCTTATTGTATGAGCCTGGAAGTAAGGTCGTAACCTTCGTGAGGCTATCACTAAGGAGTAGGCAAACTTTTCTAGTTTGTGGTACCTTAGTTCAGGGCCTTGTAGGACTTTACTGATAAAGTAGACCGGGTGTTGTCCGACCTCATCTTCTCTTATCAGGGCTGACGAGACAGCCCTGTTTGCTACGGATAGGTATAGGACGAGGTCTTTCCCTGGTGTTGGTCGGGTTAAGATAGGAGGTTGGCTTAAGAACTTTTTGAACTCTTGGAACGCCTTCTCGCATTCCGGAGTCCATTCGAATTGGCATCCCTTCCTTAATAAGGAAAATAGTGGAAGGGATTTTAGTGCCGATCCTGCCAAAAATCTGGAGAGGGCTGCAAGTTGGCCATTGAGCTGTTGAACCTCTCTCAAACAAGTCGGGCTCTTCATCTCTAGGATTGCTCTGCATTTATCGGGATTGGCCTCAATCCCTCTTTGTGTTAGCATGAATCCTAGAAATTTTCCTGCTTCAACCGCGAAGGCGCATTTTGCAGGATTTAGTCTCATCCCATGCGACCTTATGGTGTCAAAGACTTGTGAGAGGTCTGTTATGAGGTCGACTTCTTCCTTGGTCTTTACTAGCATGTCGTCGACGTATACTTCCATCAAGCTCCCTAGGTGGGGGGAAAACACTTTATTCATCAACCGTTGGTATGTGGCTCCTGCATTCTTTAATCCGAATGGCATGACCACGTAGCAATAGTTTGCCCTCGGTGTGATGAAAGATGTTTTCTCTTGGTCGGGCTCGTACATCGGGATTTGGTTATATCCCGAGTAGGCGTCCATGAATGATAAGTACTGGTACCCCGAGCTGGAATCTACCAGGGCGTCAATACTTGGTAAGGGATAAGGGTCCTTAGGACATGCCTTATTCAAGTCGGTATAGTCGACGCACATTCTCCATTTGCCATTCTGTTTTTTGACTAACACCACATTGGCTAGCCATGTTGGGTACTCGACCTCTCTAATAAAGCCGGCTTCCAAGAGGGCTTGTACTTGTTCTTCTACTATTAGGGCTCGTTTCGGGCCGAGTTTGCGTCTTCTTTGTTGTACAGGTCGGGATCCCGGGTAAACCGAGAGCCTGTGGGACATGAGTTCGGGATCAATCCCGGGCATGTCAGAAGGCTTCCATGCGAAGAGGTCGGAATTAGCTCTCAGGAGTTCAGCCAACCTTTGTTTTAGGGTTTTCCCTAGATTGGCTCCTATGTAAGTGTTCTTTCCTTCCTCTTTACCGACTTGTATCTCCTTGGTTTTTCCTCCCAGTTGGGGTCGCAGCTCTTCTCTGGCTCTTGTGCCGCCGAGCTCTATGGTGTGGACTTCTTTGCCTTTTCCTCTCAGATTTAGGCTTTCATTGTAGCATTTTCTTGCCAATTTTTGGTCTTCCCTCACCGTTGCTATTCCCGCTGGGGTCGGGAATTTCATGCAAAGGTGGGGAGTGGATACCACTGCCCCGAGGCGATTAAGGGTAGTTCTGCCGATTAAGGCATTATAGGCTGACCCTTCATCAATGACTATGAAGTCTATGCTCAGAGTCCTTGATTTTTCCCCTCTTCCAAAAGTGGTGTGAAGGGGCAAGAATCCTAGTGGCTTTATTGGCGTATCCCCTAATCCATATAAGGTGTCGGGGTAAGCTCTCAACTCTTTTTCATCTAACCCTAGCTTGTCGAAGGCGGGCTTGAAAAGGATGTCCGCCGAGCTTCCTTGGTCTACTAGGGTTCTGTGGAGATGGACATTGGCTAGGATCATAGTTATCACCACGGGATCATCATGCCCGGGAATTATCCCTTGCCCATCTTCTTTTGTAAATGAAATGGTGGGGAGGTCGGGTGACTCTTCCCCGACTTGATAGACTCTCTTGAGATGTCTTTTGCGAGAGGATTTAGTGAGCCCTCCTCCCGCGAATCCTCCTGAGATCATATGAATATGTCTCTCTGGAGTCTGCGGTGGTGGATCTCTTCTATCCATATCATCTCGCTTTCTCTTTCCGTGAGTGTCCGACCTTTCCATGAGATATCTATCAAGCCGACCTTCCCTAGCCAGCTTTTCTATCACATTTTTGAGGTCGTAACAATCGTTGGTGGAGTGACCATATATTTTATGGTACTCGCAGTAATCGCTGCGGCTTCCCCCTTTTTTGTTTTTAATAGGTCTAGGGGGTGGCAGCCTTTCAGTGTGGCAAATCTCTCTGTATACATCCACTATAGAAGTTTTGAGAGGAGTATAAGAGTGATATTTCCTGGGCCTCTCGAGACCGAGTTCTTCCTTCTTCTTGGCTTCCCTTTCTCTCTCCTTAGATGAGGGAGGGGGTCTAGGTCGCCAACTCAGGTCTCTTAATTTTGCATTCTCTTCCATGTTGATGTACTTTTCAGCCCTTTCTTGTACATCACTTAGCGAAACGGGGTGCCTTTTAGATATGGATTGTGAGAAGGGACCTTCTCTGAGCCCATTGACTAGCCCCATTATGACTGCCTCTGTGGGCAGGTCTTGGATCTCCAAACATGCCTTATTGAACCTTTCCATATAGGCTCGTAAAGATTCTCCGACCTCCTGTTTTATTCCCAGGAGGCTCGGTGCATGTTTTACCTTGTCTTTTTGAATCGAGAACCTCATCAAAAACTTCCTCGAGAGGTCCTCAAAGCTGGTGATTGATCTCGGGGGAAGGCTGTCGAACCACTTCATCGCTGCTTTCGATAAAGTGGTCGGGAAAGCTTTGCATCTCGTAGCGTCGGAGGCATCAGCTAGATACATCCGACTTTTGAAGTTGCTTCGATGATGCTTCGGGTCTGTGGTCCCATCGTAGAGGTCCATATCCGGGCTTTTGAAGTTTCTCGGAACTTTTGCCCTCATTATGTCCTCGCTGAAGGGATCCTCTCCACCCGAGAGTTGGTCTTCTTGTTCGTCGCGGGAGTTGTGACCCTTGAGGGAGGATTCCAGCTGTAAGAGTTTTCTTTCTAACTCTTTTCGCCGCTCCATCTCCTCTTTGAGGTACCTCTCAGTTTCTTTCTGTTTCTCCCGCTCTTGCTCCAATTGCTCAAGGCGGCTATGGACTAATCCCATTAATTCAGCTACGTGGGATGGTCCGCCTTTTTCTGATTCGCGCCCATCTGAGAAATTTACCTTTGGATTCTTCACTCCGGAGGTACCCTCTCTATGTTGGTTGTTATCTTCCTGGTGTTGGGCCAGGTCTTCATTGTCATTACCCGTGTCTAGATTCTCTTGTTCAGAATCTGTTTCCGCACGGCCTTCTTCGTGGGATCTGTCCGCCATCAATGGATGATCTCTCGGGTCCCCGGCAACGGCGCCAATGTTACGGTGGGTAACCGGAGATAAATGGAATGGATGGCGTTGAGTGGCCCAAGTGTATAAAGGGGGAGAACTCCGAATGAATCTGCAACTCGGGAGGCTCCGTCCGACTTGCGCGCGTGAGTGAATGGGGGATGGTACCTGCAAAGACACTCCGATGCCTAAGTTAGCAAGAGTGTGAGCAGCAAGGTAGCGAAAATCGAGATTTTACATAGAATCGAAAAATTAATTAAAAATCGTAAAGCGTAAAATCGTAAAACGGAACGTAAGATTCTACCAATTATATAAATTTATCAATATCAATTATAAGAGTAATATAATATGATAAAATTAAATAATTAAAAAAAATGAGAATTTAAATTTGACAAAATTATCATAAATAATAACATAATGATAAAATAAAGATAAAGTAGCATAAATATATAATAAAATGTAACATTTGTAAAGTTCAAAGATAAAAATATAAACTAACCACAAGTCTGAAATTCAAAATAATAATATGTAACATCACAAATATAAAATAGATAACATAACATCATACTAAAAAATATAAAGACTAAAGCAATTTATTAACGTCATGATCATCATGTTCTCCAACATTTTGATTTTCATTAGGAGAAAAGTTGAGAAGCTCATTGAAAGCATCATCATCAAAAAGAGGAATCTCCAAATCAATCAAAGGACCCCCATCTTTACCTCTATCTTCTTGAGGGGCTAAGTTTACATCATTTTGTGTGTCAAATTCTTCCATATTTTCCATTATATTTTCATCTTCCACAATCCATTCTTCATCTGAATCCAAGTCTTCAAGGCTATAATCAGCAGTATTTCTTGATGGCTTCTTCCTTGCCAATCTTGAATTAGTCATCACAAAAACAACATCATTCATTGTGCTTGTCTTCAAACGATTTCTTCTTTTCGTGTGAACCTAATAATATCAAAATTTACAAGAATTTATTTAATATATTAACATATGATAATTAAAAAAAATGGAATTGAATAATTAACTAATTCTATAATTTAGAAAATAAATTCCTAAGTTAATATCAAATTAAAAGTTTACCATCTCAAAAGCACTCCAATTGCGCTCACATCCTGATGAACTACAAGTCAAACTTAAGACACGGATAGCAAACTTTTGAAGTTCTGGATGTTCATCTCCATAAGAATCCCACCATTGTGAGGGTGTTTTAGTTTTGAGAGCATTCTTGGCAACATCTCTACCAAAAAATTTAGCCTTACTCTTGAAATCTTCAAGTTGACTATCAATAATTGTAATGAGTGCAGGATCTCTCACAAGTATATCCAAACAATCATAAAGTCCTTTTTTAACATCATACTCAACCTTAAAATTAGGACTATAATGAATTTGTGGATTCAAATAATATCCTGCAGCATGCAAAGGCCTAAAGAGTTGCTTGTCCCATCTTGCATCAATAATATCCCACAAAGGTTTATAACTAAAGAAAAACATAAAAATAGTGAATTAGACAATTAGTTAATTAGTAAATAATTAAATGATAAAACTGAGAGAAAAATATTTACTTATTACTAGTTTTATTACCTTAGTTCAACACTTTGAAAAGCATCTTTAATCTTTTCTTTAGCACGATCAATTTCAGAATACATATATCCCATAGCTGCCTTACCCTCTGAATCCACTATACGAAGCACATGAAGAAGAGGATAAGCACCTCTCAAGCAATGGATAATGTTTCCCCAAAATGTTTTATCCAAAACAATATTTTCAATGTTTTTCCCATCTCTTGTCTTTGAGCACTTGCTTTCCTTCCATTCATCCGAGATGAACATTCTAATTATTGGATTCTTCTTCTCATTAAGACTACCCAAAGTAAGGTAGGACGTAGCAAATCGCGTCATACCTGGTCTCACCAAATCTCTTCCTTTGGTATGCTGTTGTAAAAGGGAAATTAGAGAAGTCCTAGAATATATGTAAGTAGTTAGCTTTCTTCCTTTGGCAATGGTGTCTTTGTGAAGATCTAGCTTCTTCTCAAAATCTTCAAGCATCAAATCAATGCAATGAGCAGCACAAGGAGTCCAATAAAGATTCTTTCTCTTTTCCATTAACATTTGTCCTGCCTTTTTGTAGTTAGCTGCATTATCAGTTACAACTTGAACCACATTCTCTTCTCCCACTTCCTCTACAACTTCATCAATCATCTTGAATATCTTTTCAGCTGTTTTGCATATATCAGAAGCATTAATGGATTTCAAGAAAACAGTTCCCTTAGGACTATTCACAAGAAAGTTGAGAATAGTTCTCCTTCTTTTATCCGTCCAACCATCTGTCATAATAGTGCATCCAGTTTTCTTCCATTCAGCTTTATGTTCTTCTAATGTTAGTTTGGTTGACTCTACCTTCTTCTTCAATAATTTTCCTCTTAACTCATCATAAGAAGGTGGCTTGAATCCTAATCCATGGCGGGCAACCTTCTCAAACATGTTATGGTATTCTTCAGACCTTGCAACATTAAAGGGAATAGCATTATTGTAGATGAACGAAGCAATTTCATCACACGCCTCTTCCCTTAAGCCCTTCTTAAAAATTGAGTTGATTGTTGTTTGAGTGCTCACACCCCTTTTCTTAAAGAGACTTGCTGGTGTCTGTATTTCTTTTCCCTTTCTCTTCTCACCAACTAAGGCATCCCCTTCTTCTTCTACTCCTTCGTCTTTACTTTGTATCTTTTCTTCAAATTCTCTTGTCTTCTTAACTAAATTTTTTTGCAAACCAACAACAATATCAAACATATCCTTTTTAACCTCATCAGAAACACCCATGCAAGGTTCAACATCTTTTTTTGTTCCTGCCAAATGATGTTTCAACCTATATACTCCTCCTGTCACCACCTTATCACAATACTTGCATTTTATTTTTTTGGCATCTCCATCAACCGAAATTCCATGCTTCCAAGCTTTGTCACTCCTATTTCCTGCAGTATTTTTAGCAATCTTTTTGGATGCACAACCACGATCAGTTTCAACTCCAGTATTATTTTTATCATTATCCGCATTTGAAGCCATATTAAACCTAAACAAATAGAAGTACATAATTTATAATCTATGAAATCTAAAATGAGAATCACAGTAGCAATAAATTCACATTATTTTTAAAAGAAAATTCTGTAGTCCATATCAAATTCACTACACTAAAATAAATAAACTTATAAAAAAATATATAATTAACTATGTAACCATTTAGGTTGTAGGTAGCAATTAAAAAACTTAACTAGTAAAGTTTCAAGAACCAAAAAATTAAATGAAAAACAAAGTTCCTAAATCCCAATCCAATTATGTTTCGTTGATATTTTTTACTTTTCTTATATTTGAGCACAGTACTATATATGTATTATATTGGTACTCCTTAAAATAAATAAACTTATAAATAAATATATAATTAACTATGTAAGCATTTAGGTTGTAGGTAGCAATTAAAAAACTTAACTAGCAAAATTTTAAGAACCAAAAAATTAAATGAAAAATAAAGTTCTTAAATCCCAATCCAATTATGTTTCATTGACATTTTCTATTTTTCTTATATTTGAGCACAGTATATGTATTATATTAGTACTCCTTAAATAAATAAACTTATAAACAAATATATAATTAATTATGTAAGCATTTAGGTTATAGTAATAATTAAAAAACTTAACTAGCAAAGTTTTAAGAACCAAAAAATTAAATGAAAAACAAAGTTCCTAAATTCCAATTCAATTATGTTTGGTTGACATTTTCTACTTTTCTTATATTTGAGTACAGTACTATATATATATATTATATTGGTACTCCTTATTTATATTGGAATCTTTGAGAGGTAACACAAATCAGGAGCATAACAAAATGAAAAGAAAAAAGCTGAAACTGGTGCATGCAAAGCAAAATTTTCTTGAACTGTCTTAATATTAATAATCCAAATCATAAATGGACCTCGTTGATCACTATTGGTTGTTAATGATGGTAAAAAAAATTAAAACTAATTATATTTTTAATTGTAAATTTGTAATGATGATAAATTACTAAATATGTTATTAATTTATTATGTACTTACCGGATGAGATTGTACAAGGTATCGCAGGTCTGCAGCGCACAAGCACATAACAGAGATGAATCATGCAGAGGCCACCACACTCATGGAATCAGTCATAAAGTTGTGTTGACAAGAACTGAGAAGACAACAAGCTAACAATAGTAGAAGAAAAGTGTAAAATCGTTGAATAAAAACCTCAAAAAAATGCAGAATACCATGGGTCAATGAGAGATTGAGAATAGTGGAAGAGTGGGAGAGAGTCGGAATTCAAAAAGAAGGGGAGAGATAAGTAACCGCTTAGGAAGTGTAACAGAAATTGAAGAGTTTTTAGTGGGATTCGAGTTGGGCCAGGGTCGTCTCAAACCCGCAAATCCTCTTCTTCTGGTGGAGACGGCACGATTGCACGATTTCACGATCTTCCACGGCGATTCCATGAATTCCAGCTCCACCAGGCACGGAAGTAGAAACGGAAACGGGAATGACCTGCGAACCCGTAACATCGTCCGTTTATACGAGTAAAGACGCGATTTTTGCTACCTTGGTGAGCAGGTCTAGAGAGTATTGGGCTTAGAGATACCTGAGGAGTGTCAGGGTACTTATAGTGGTGAGCCAATAACCACCGTTGGAGTAGTGCCGTATCTTTAGGATATTAACCGTCCCATTATCTTAGGGAGGTTAAGATATGGCTTTATGAAGTGGTTAGAGAGATTTTAGGGGCGGTTACTCATTTGAATGAGTGTTTATCTGCCAGCTAATCTCATATCCGACTTCTTCATACTAAGTCGTGGTTGACACCGATTTCTTATGTGAAGGTCGGCATTTAGTAAGGTTTAATCTATTGGATTAGGCCTTTTAGTTGGACCTGGGCCCTTATCATTGGGGCAGGGTATGAACAGTAACTAAATCAAATATTCTATACTCTCTGGATTGTTTCATAGTTATTTATTTTCGTAATCAGCTACCAATTAAATTATAAACCTAACCAATGCAACCAATTTTAAATTAATCAAATAAAAATTTTAAAATTTTAAAATTTTTTTTTACCAAAGATATAAGACTCGAACCCGCAACCTCTTAATTGAGTATGGGGAAACTATGCCATTTGAGCTATTAAAATAGGAGATCGAACCCGCAACCTCTTAATTGAGTATGGGGAGTTTATGCCATTTGAACTATTACTCATTAGCAAAATTTAAAAAGATATAAAATTTTAAATTTTTACCCATTTAAATAAATAAATTTTTATCTCTAAAATCAAATTCATTTAAATTTTAAGTTAAACAAATTGAGCCGACATAAACCTTATAAAAATCATTCTAGTCATTTCATCAGGAAATTGCACCTAAATATAAAACTTCATCATTCTTCTTATTCATTCTATAATGGGTAAATAACATAATTATTTTTTAAAATTTAAAAAGTCTATCAAATATAGTTTTTATTAAAGAGGAATTCTCTACGTACAAGTGTTTTTTCATACAAGTCATACAAGTCATTTATTTTTTCTTCTTTTTCTTTCTCCATACCTCCTCTTTTTCTTCTCCTTCTTCTTCTTTTTCCGTGCCTCCTCTTCTTCTTCTTCTACATTTTTGAAGTGTTTCATCTTTATCGTCGTGTTTCTCCTCGTTCTTCTTTTGATTTTGCAACATTATGTATTTTTTTCTTTGTTTGATTTTTTCCTCCAAAAAAGAATTATGAGAATATGAAATAAAAAAATAAAGAAGAAGAAGCAGCAGAAGATGAGGAGGAGAAAGAGAAAGAGTTCTGAATTATGCATAAGGTGTACTTCAACGAATTTTGGGTATATTTTTTAAATCCTTTGGGTGTATTTCTATAACCATTTGGGTGAATTCCTGTAACTATTTGGGTGTATTTCTGTAATCGGTTATGTGTATTTCTGTAATCATTTTGGTGTATTTCTGAAGTTCCATTATCTTCAAAATAATTTCAAAGCTTGATTTCAGAAACCATGAAAATCGAAAAAAAAAAACGAAGCAAGAATACCAATGATAAACACAAATAAAACAACGAATGAAAATGCAAAAAGAGAACACACGAAGGAGATTGAACAAATTTGGCAAGAAACTCGTTTTCATGGAGGAAGAAGAAGAAGAGTAGGAGAAGAAAAAGGAGAAGAAGAAGAAAGAGGAGGAGGAGAAGGAGGAACGCGAAACAGTCATAGAAATCATATATGGGTCAGCGTACTTTTTGTTAAGATTCTCCCAACTTGTACAACTTGTAAACTAAGGTTGCGTTTGGTTGATGTCTTAAAATAATAAAGACATAGACACAAATACACATGAGTACATAGACATAAAAAGACACTCAATTTTTCATCTTGTTTGGTAACTTAGACACAACAGAATATACAACTCAAAATTTTACTAAAATATCAATTTTATCCCCATCATTTTTCTCTATCACTACTTTTGTCCAATCCTTTCTTTTAGAGTTATCATCAACATCAATACCACTGTAATCTTCAACCAAATACAAAAGCAACCATATGTCAATCTAAATTAAATTTAATAAAATCAACCAAAATTTTAATTTGTTGCATATCTGTAAAATAAGATACACAGATTTAATTTTTTTTAATAAAGGGATAATAGAAGAGGAAAAGATCAGAGACGTTCTCTGTGGAAAGGATGAACGACGTTGCTAGAGAGAGGATGTGGAGGGAAGCGCCGTCGAAGCTTGAAGCCGCCGGCGAATCTGGATGACGATGGATTTGGACTTCCGTAGCCGAACCCTTCGAGAGAGAAGGAGGAGCAGAAGCAACGGTTCTTAATGAAGGAATAATAGCAATCGACGGCAAAAAAAAATGAGGCACCCACATTGACGGCGAGTCCAAAACGGTGAGGGAGGGGCAATGCGGTGAAACCTGTGACAAGGAGGGAAGGAGACACGGCGAGATGTAGAAGCGCAGAGGCAAGAGGCAGAAAAGAGACAACACAATGGTGAGAGGAGAGATTGAATCGGCGGAGTTCTAAGTGAGGGATGTGGCTAGCAATGGCGGCAAGGAGATTGAAGAAGGCCGGAGGCGAGACAGTGGTCTGACTTCTAAGAGAGAGAGGAGAAGAAGAAGAAAAAAAAAGAAGAAGAAAGAAAGAAGGAACAAGATCTGAAAAGAAGAAGAAGGGGGTTGAGACACTGATAGAGGAAAAGAGAAGGGCCAAATGGTTTGGATAAATCTGGAATTTTCAAAAAAAACTAAGGATAAATTTGTCCAAAATTTTAATTTAATTTGTGTCTCAAGATGAAAATCCGTGTCTCATGATTTGGGAGAGACACAAAATACACGTATTTTATGTACTCTTGTGTGTAACCGTGTCTCTCTTTTTTTTTTGTGTCTTACAAAACAAACAACACACATGTACTCCCGTGTTCATGTCTTTGATGGACAAGAACACTAAACAAACACTACCTAAATGACTTGTATGTATAACACTCCTCTTTATTAAATAGAATAATGTCCGTGTTAATTGGGGATGGAAAGAAAAATATTCCCACAATAAAAAACGGACACGAGGACAGAGAAAAATGTCAGGGTATACTTATATAGGGCAAAGAGTTCACGGTTAGCTCTTATTTCTACTCATATTTTGTCGGCAAAGTTTTCTGTGTAGAACTATAAATTGAAAAAAGATATCTACATGTATAGATTATTGCTAAAGAAATATTAAATGGACAAGGAACAGGAGATGAAGTTTAATTAGGTGTTTTTTGGACTTTTTTGTAAATTGTCATTTTTAAGAATTAATCTTAGCATACAAGCAATTAGCATTTACAAGTCTTACAAGTGTGGAACTTACTAAAACCCTAAACGCGCTCCAATTCATACGTACAAGTCACGCGCTATATAACAGACTTTAGTTTCAATCAAAATCAATTAACGCGCGAATATATCTCTTCCAATCTTCAAAAGATTTCTTTACCTTCTTCGAATCTCTTGCCAAGTTTCTTCGTTCTCCTTCTCGCGTTCTCCCCTGGTCTTTTGGATCATTCTTTCTTCTACGTTTATCACTTCTTTGGTCTTCGTCATTCGCCTAAGTTTTGCGAACTGTAACGCTAGCTTCGTTTTATTTTGATTTTCTGGTTTCTGAAATCAAATTTTGAAGTCCTTTTGAAGATAATGGATGATTCAACCTCAGATTGTTAGCACAATCACGGCGAAGTGGATTCAATCTCAGATTGTCAGCTCAATCACAGCGAAGTGGATTTTGAATTTGAATCGAACGAAGTTCCTGATGTTTGATTTAGTTTAAGTTAATTTTGATTGTCTAGCTGAATAATTTGTGAAGCTAGACTATGAAATTAATGCGTGAACATAATCTGTGAATTGAATCTAATGTATTAGTTTTGATTAATTATCTGCAATTTATAGCAGACGCTCGGGTGTAGATCAGAACTTTTTGGGTGTATTTTTATGGAGGTTTGGGTGTATTTTAGAGAAGTTTGGGTATATTTACAGTTTATGATTTTTTTTGTTATTTTTAATTGACTTGTTGTCGTTCAGGTGTATATCAGGAGTCCTTGGGTGTATGTTACTTTGATTGTTATTTTTTTTATGAGGTGCAGAAATTCTATAGTATTTTCTTGTTTTTAACATGTTGTATTTTGTAGTCTCTCTCTGTTGTTGATGAGCAACTTGTTCCCAAGGTAGGAATGACTTTTAAAAATCTTGAAGATGTTGCAAAATTTTACAAGGACTATACTAAGGCTACAGGTTTATTATATCCAGTTAAACCTCTTTCATGCTGTATCAGTGGTGTATCCAAATTCTAGCCAATATCAAGCCATCAAGGACGTGTTATGAATTATCAGTTCAAGGAACCAGCAGCAGTGGATAGTTTTTTGGGTGTATAGTTACAGAATATAGGTGTAAACCTTAGTTTTCTTGAGTGTATTTCTGAATTTTCTTGTGTTTGACATTTTACATATATATATTTCAAAATCTGCTGTTTATGTTATAAATTATTATTTGTTTTTTTTTTTTATTTTGGTATAGGATTTAGGGTTTAAGGGTTTAGGGATAAAGCATCAGGGGATAGAGTCTGGTGTATATTTAACTTTCCTTGGGTGTAAAATGAGATTTTATGGGTGTAAAAATCAATGATTTGGGTGTATAATAGGTTGGGTGATTTAGGGTTTATGATTTAGGGCTTAGGTTTTTAGGGTTTAAGGTTTAGTGTTTAGGGTTTAGTGTTTAGGATTTAGGTTTTTAGGGTTTAGGGTTTAGGGTTTAGGTTTAGGGTTTAGGTTTTAGGTTTTAGGTTTTTAATGTTTAGTGTTTAGGGTTTAGGGTTTAGGGTTTATGTTTTAGGGTTTAGGGTTTAGGATTTAGGGTTTAGTGTTTAGGGTTTAGGGTTTAGGGTTTAGGTTTTAGGTTTTTAAGGTTTAGTGTTTAGGGTTTATGGTTTAGGGTTTTTAAGGATAAATCATCAGGGGGAATAGATGTTTGGGTGTATAATCAACATTCTTTGGGTGTAAAATGTCAGGTTATGGGTGTATATTTGGTTTGATATTTTCCTTCATATTATAGTACCTGTAAATCAGACATTTTCAATACACCAGAGAGAGTTTAATTATGGAAAAAATTTTTTACTTATAATTGGATCAAATATATTTACAGCATGTGTTCAATTTCTTACAAGAGTATATAAAAGTTACATTAATCAGTGTCAATATCATTAGAATCTATCTGACAAAATGGACTCAATAACAATGAGGATGGTTTGGACAGTCTTATTGCATGACTTTCGCTAATGGCTTCAGCTTTGTCTTGATTCATTTCATGGAATAGAAGACATATATTTGTTCTTATATTTTTTCCAGCTTGTTTTTTGCCTTCTATTTTTACTGCAATGAAAAATACACCCATAGATATCAGTCAGATACACTCATAGATCAACCAGATACACACAAACCGATTTCATAAGTATTTGATGAGATCAGTTCAAAATGATGTTTAATTGACTCAAATATCGATAAATATACAAGCTCAAGCAATATTACAATGTCAAGCAATATACAGCCAAGGACAAGCAGTATTAGAACATTTGCAACAATTGACTATATTAAATTATATGAGTTCAGAAATATACACCCAACAAATTATGCCATATACACCCAACAATCAACCATATACACCCAACACATTACACCATATACACCCAACAAATTACGCAATATACACACAAAAATCAGTTGGGAGAAGAATTAGAACAAGAAGAACTGTAAAAGCTAGAACAAGATAAACGATAAAAACTTAGATCAGGCACATACACCCAAACCAATTTCATAAGTATTTAATTAGATCGGTTCAAAATTATGTTCAATTCACTGAAACATGGATAATTATACAAGCGCAAGCAGTATTACAATGTCAAGCAATATACACCCAAGGACAAGCAATATTAGGACTGTTGCAACAGTTGATTATATTACATGATATGGGTTCAGGAATATACACCCAACAAATTACGCCATATACACCCAACAATTAACCATATACACCCAACACATTACGCCATATACACCCATACAAATTACTCCATATACACCCAACAAATTAAGCAATATACAGCGAAAAATCAGTTACGAGAAGAACTAGAACAAGAAGAACAGTAAAACCTAGAACCACTTTGAAGAACAGTAAAACTTAGAGGAACTTACAAGAAGAGCAAAATCTAGAATAAGAAGAACAGTAAAAACAGTGATATGAGATTTAGAACAAGAAAATCATTAAAACCTAGAAGAATATAGAAGAACAGTAAAACCTAGTTCTTCGATTTCGAAATCAGAAATAGAAATGTGAAAATGTACAAGATGAGTAAAATAATTACGTACTTTGAATAATATTTCTTCGTTTTTTTCTGGAGATTGTTGATGGAGAGTTCTATCTTTGCGACGAGTTCAACCTTGAATAATGTCTCTTCAGTTTGGAATGTTGCTCGAAACTTTGTGGTTTGTGTTTTGTTTGAAGGAGAAGAGGAAGAATTAGCCATGACGAGCGCTTATTCCAAAGCGTAACCGTTTGAGTGATGCGCGTGGGTTGATGCTCCATTCAAAGGGAGTGAGTGCGCGTGGATAAGTTATTGGGCTAAGTTAACTTGTAAGGTTTGTAAGCCTTTTTTACTTGTATGTGTAGCAGGCCCATTTTTAATCGATTGTTCTATTCTATTGTATAGATAGAGATTGTTATCTTTTCGTTCGTTTTCATCTTCTACATCATTACTACTAGTACTACTAGATTTTCTCTCTGTAGCTAACTGCATCATCTACTACTACTAATAATAATAAAAATATTAAAATCCAAAAAATAACTGACAAAATATTTAACAATAGTAAATTTCGCAATAATTACCAAATTCTTGAAATTATAATAATTATATTAAATAGTATTACAAAACAAAAAAAACAACAACGTAAATACTTATATTATTAATATCTTTTTTCATACATAAATTTTTATTTTTAATTGATATTAATAAAAATTTTAAATTTTACCAAAACATAAAGCCATTGCATATAAAATAACACAAAATTTTAAACCTTAGTAATGAATAAATAAAATTTTCTCCTAAAAATTAATTCCAATAATTAAGTACTTATTTCAAATGTACAATAAATTAAGAATTTATTTTAAAGTTATAATAATTTAAAATAAAACAATAAATAAAATAGACCTACAAAAACTAACCTTTTTTAAAAATTATTTTACAGAAAATAAGCCTAAAAAACATATTAAAGCCATGTACTATAAAATGGTCCATGTAAATATCTAATCAATAATCACAGATATTCAAATTACTCAATCATCTTCCTTTAATCTTATAAATTGCACGTGCTTGACATTGTGAATTACTGCTACTAATAATAATAATTGTCCCTTCAAAGAACATTTGTATTCAGTGCTTCTCCAGCAAAAATTTATATATGTAGATGTTTATACACTATCTATATCAAAGAATTCGCCTATTATTTTATAGGAGGCTTTGTTGAAATTTAAATTTTTTATTTTGAAAT
This sequence comes from Arachis stenosperma, assembly GCF_014773155.1. Classification (NCBI taxonomy): domain Eukaryota; kingdom Viridiplantae; phylum Streptophyta; class Magnoliopsida; order Fabales; family Fabaceae; genus Arachis; species Arachis stenosperma. The sequence continues at coordinate 141,081,895 of NC_080380.1, read as the reverse complement.
TTTAAACTTTGATTTTAATTTGATTTAAAGAAAGGTTTGAAGAGATTTGTATGAAAAAAAAATTTATCTTTTTAGTAAAATAAATTTTATATTTTTTATAAATTTAATTATTGGTTTCTATAATTTTATTTACTAAATTTATAATTAGATATTTTTATTTTTTAATTAAATTTTTATATTATTTTAATTTGTAGTTAAGTTCTTTTTATATCAAATATATTAAAATTAATATAATATTTTTTAAAAAATATATAATTAAATATTTAATTAAATTTTTAATTATAGATATTTTTAATTTATAAAAAATATTTTATTAATTCTAATATTTTTTTATGGGTGCAAATTATAAATTTGAAGATAAATTTTTGGAAGGTTGATTTATGAGTTTGTTAGAATTTGATTTTTAGATTTATTATGTTCTCATAAGTGCTAAGACATTTAGTTGGAATTTAAATTTTTTATTTTGAAATTTTAAAATTTAATTTTGATTTAATTTAAAAAGAGATTTAAGTACTGTGATTCTTAATTATATATAAAAACTGAGTTCAGTTTTTACTTTTTAGTGAATATTATTGAGTTATACATTGTTATACTATTGACAAAATGATATCAATTAAAAAAGTCTATATGTAGGGGATCTTTTTAAAAAATGAGAAATCAGTTTAAATTTTGAAAAACACGAATAACTAACTAACCATGGTTAATTTTAAGGTAAAAATTTACCTGCAGTCGACCTCACATGCAATTGTTTTTGGATGGATGACACGTATTATCATTTAGTTTAAAAAAAAATTGATTTATTTTATACAAATAATTTAATTAAAAAACCAATTGATATAGCTATGACATTAGATTTTCACCGTATTTTATTTTAAAAACAAATTGACAAATTTAAATTGACTAAACTTATTTATTTACGTAAAGTTTGTTTATAGACTCAACAAACTTTTTTTTTTTTACCAAAAATAAGAGACTCGAACCCGTAATGTAACACCCTCACTACCAGAAGTCACGCTCCCGGCTGCGCCACTCAGATAGCAAGAAGTATTACGACTACTTTACATACTAAATATTAAAATAGGAGCCTGTGACTCGACACTGTACCTCTGATTCCCTTGAAAACCGGAAATAAATACTTTATCTTAAGAAAAAAATAAATACAAGCAGACATAGATTCATATACAAAACTCCTTACATAATAATTCAATATATTATACATATAAAACATACAATTCCTATCCCTCTTACAAACTTGTAATAATAAAGACGAGGGAAGAAAATAATCTAAATAATACAACAGCATATAAACCAAACGCAATATAACTCTCTTCTTAATGCTTCTTCATCCGGTTCCTGAAAAGGGTAAAGCTGTAGGGGGGTGAGAACCTAACCACATGGTCTCACCACGGAGTTTCAAAGTTGTCATAAGAAGATATTTATTAAGAAACTGTTTTCAACCTCAGTGATTATCATTGCCTTATGAATCTTTTAAAACTAATAGGAAATCGTTCAAAACCCTTTTCAAAGAAACAATGTTTAATCTTTCAGAAATCCGAAATCTTTCCTTTCTTATAAAAAAAAACCTCAATCAGAAATTAACCACGCAATCAAACAACACAATCATTAATTCAGCATCCCAGTTCATTCTCAAATGTAGCACGCCAGAACAAACACAGGCAAGACAGACAAGGAAAGCACAAGTAGGTAGCAGGTACAGCAAATAGTTCAAGTAGCAGTTAATGACAGTTTAGCAATTAGGCAAACCAAAACAAGTTCAAACCCAAACAAAGCATACAAATGCATATGATGCATGCCTGTCCTATGGCTGATGAGGCTCATCTGTCGGTTATCCAGCCAACCCGACAAGTCTGAATTGTCCTTAGACTGTCCCCCGACGTGCATCCCCAAGAGTCTATGCATAGTTTTTTCTCAAATAATCAATATTGCTCAATGGGGGTAACATTCCCGGGAATTTATATAGTGCCCGGTCACACTTACGTCGTAGGGTCAACAGAGTATCGAGTTTTCAACCTGGTACACATGGTGGCAAGCCATGGTACTTTATCCAGGAAATCTCGTATCTCAGATAACTCAAATTCATAAGCCATGTGAACAATTCAAAGTTCATATCTCAACATTCTCAACATCATAATCATTCATCAATATTCAAAAACCATATTTCAAAGAAAATCCTCATCTTTTATAAAATTTCGGCAGCATTTCCTCTAAAACTTGGACTCTGCCACCCTTTTCGGGTCCCATCCAGACATTCCTCAAACTCTTTCTCAACGATTTCCAAATCTCAATCACTTTTAAAAAATTCAACCAATTCCAATATCAAATTATTTTCAAATCAGACCAATTTCAATAATAAAACTCTTTTTAAAATCAAACCAGCTCAAGTATTAAATCATTTATAAAATCAGACCGACTCAAAATCAAACCGCTTTAACTCCAACCCAAGGAAAACCACTTCTCATAATAATCAAGTAATTAACTTTTTAAACCCATTTTCTTATCAACAACCGTACATTACTCAAGCAATCAAGCACCCAATAATCCAATCCAACAAACCATCACATCCACAAGACAAATATAATCACAGAAGTATATTTTTTTACATCAATATCTATTTATCACAACTCTGTAATGTAAAATATATTTTAAGGAAAACCCCTACCTCGTTCGTGATTCAACTACGCGGAAAACTGCATTTCTATTCTTATTCCACAGCAACAGCATCAATATCGACCGTCCCCGCAGCAGCCACAGCCTCTAAACACAGCCTTAACTCAATCCTAAAACATTAATGTCACGTAAACTCAATGATCTATAACAGAACAGCAACTAAAAGAGAACAATTTACTGGGCTTACGAATAATCGAGCAAACGGAGCAACAGCAGCTCCGGTGACAACGCAGCACCTTGATGCCATATACAACATCCATAGAACTCAGCAATCAAGGCCCGTAACTCAATCCTATGACACCAAGACCTCAGATTCTCAAATAACTTAAAACAGGAATACTAATTTAAAGGTTTTGGAACGCATCGCTTACCCAAACAAGTATGAACGGCTGAACTGAAATAACGGTAACTCCGATGGTGGTTCCGGTGATCACCGCCACGTTCCCAGTTACCCGAACGGTGGTGGAGGAGCTCAACGGCGACGGCGCCCGTAGATCAGCGTTGGCAGTAGGGTTTCCAGAAACAGAGGCGGCGTGGGGCTTCGGCAGCGGCGGACCTGGCGGTGATGGGATTCTCGGCGGCGACAAGAGCTTCTGATGGCGATGGTGTCTGGTTCACGAACGGCAGCGACGACAGAGCACGAACGGCGACGGCGACGGCTCTCTCTCCCTCGGTTCTGAGCTTCCTCGCGATGGTGACGTATGGCGCGGTGGAGGCTCGAGCTAGACGGTGGCGGCGCAGGCAGCAGGACGCGATGGCGGTGGCGCAGCTGTAGCGGCGGTCTCCCTTTCCTCCGGCGCCACTGTTCCTTCCTCTTCTCCCTTTCTCTTCCTCAAGCCCTCTCTTCCCTCTTCCGCTCTCTCTCTCTCCCACAGATCTTATAATATATATAAATAATCAAAGACAACTACTAAACCTTGTAAAATTCATCACAACCCTTCCACAATAGAAGCTTTCATCGTCGTCATCGCAAGCACCAACAGCAACCCCCAATTTAGTGCGACCCCCAATTTAGTGCGTGTGATGGAGTACTCCTGCTACTACTACTACTAATAATAATAATAATAATAATAATAATAATTAAGTTAATGATGCAAAAAGGCTATTAATGAAGCCTGTTTCAAAAGCTATGCTTAATGTCTATATAGCTAAGAGATATGAAGGTTTAGAATTAGGATAATTTAGGTAATTTTAATAAAATTAGGGGTATAGAGTATTAATTAAAAATCTAATTTAATCATTTAAGTTTATTAATAAAATATTATTTAATTATCAATTAACAGTTTACTTCTAATCAAATATTTTAATTTAAAATTAGAGATAATATAATTAATTTTCTTTGTTTGTAAAAATCGAAAGTATTAAATTCCAAAATTTTCATTATTTAAACCAAATCAAATAAAATTCTTATTATTTTACAATTACTAAACTTTATAATTTAAATATAGAAAATACTTCAATAATTATAAAATTGATTAAAAATCTTAGTTTATTTCAAACTCAATTAATCAAAACTTTAGTTATCTTTAATAAAGAGATTTCTAAAATTAAAGCTATAAATAAATAATTAAACTTGAAATTAATTTATAATAAAATTTTCAAAATTCTGGGACTTACATTCCACCCACCTTATAAAAATTTTCGTCCTCGAAAATTAGTATAAAATAAAAGAGATTTCATATTACTTCACTCTTAAACACATTTAAAGAAAAGGTAAAAAGTCCTCATTATATACATATAGTTTCAAATCCTAGGATTTTCATATATAAATATGAAGGGTATAAGTATGATGTGAAACAAGGTTACAAGATAGGCCTGATGCACAAAATGATATGTTTCAAACATATGATGGTAAAACAAAGCGATAAAAGGTTATAAAACGGGTTAGGATTAAAACAACGTGCTTAACGTTCGCATTTGATCTCACACCAGCTTTAGAGATTCAATTATTCAAACTTCAACTTAACTTATTCCCTCCATCCTCAATCGTATTGCATCGAACAACTCATCTGAGGGTTTTCAACCTCGTCAAACACTTTGCAAATCTTAATGGTCACAAACCCAACATCAACAAAATCCTTTCACATGAAATAAGGTTCCGCAACTCCTTGCAACGTCGTACATTTATAAATTTCACCTTTTGCGTCCACCAAACATACCCTAAAGAATTAATGTGTCATTTACTAAGTCCAATAGGCACACCAGATACCAAAACTATTCTCGGATATACTCAAAAGGATAACAGACCTTAGAAAAAAAAAAAAGAAAAGTAATGAGGACCATTTTCGTGAGAATTTGAAAGAATTGTTGAAATCACAAGTAGACAAGGATAAACAAGTAATGAAAAATGTTGGAAAAAGAATCAACTGATAACTTTAAGGGCAACTCTTGAGTAGAAGGGATTTGATAGGATCAATAAGGTGAAAAACAACACAGTATTTTGAAACGAATTCAAGCTGAATCAAGAAATATGAGGTTTACAGAAGAAGCATATCCATACCAAAAACAAAAAGTTTATAGAACTCAAGAGTATGGTTTAAAAATATTTTCGAATGCATTGTTCGTAAAGAATGGAAAACTTAAGGGAAAGTTATTTCATGTTCTGAAAGAGAAAATGGGTAACAAACATCCTTCAAAGATTAATAAAAGCGTAAATGTGGCATTGTTTCAATATAAACTCAAGTGAAAATAGATTACACAAACTTTGTAAATGGAAAGATTAATTTGGCTAAGAGCTAAATTGTATTTTCTCTTTTTCAAGCATGTATGAAAACTACAATCTTGTTGGAAGAAAACTTAACATAAAGTTTTACTCATAAAAGAAAAGATGATACATTACAACCAAACAGGTTTAAATGACATACAAAAATTTTCAAAGTATAAAGTAAAGGAGTGTAGGCTGAATTGAAAGCGATTTTATTAAAACTTTAATAGACGGTTATATCTCCCCAAAATAAGTTCAAATCACATCAAAGAGAGGCACTGCTCAAGTAAAGCAACTCAAAGTGAGGGACAACTTTGCATAAGAATAAATCAAAACTTGTTTAAAAAGGTTTAAAACAAACTCCAACAATATACTTGAAGTCACATCTTTATAAGAATGTTCAATAATATTAAGATACGTTAAAAAGGAACTCAATAACTTAAAAAGTTGATTCAAAACTTAAATTTCTTCAAAAGAATTCAAAACTTCTTCAAAATGGTTCAAACCACCAACGAATAAGAATGGTCAAAAGTCATGAAGTATGCCGGAAGGAAGAATCAAAATGCAAATAGGAAAGAATTTTAATTTCAAAGAACTCCAATAAAAACTATAGAGGAAAACAGGGCAATTGTTTACAAAATTCAAGAGAATCATAAAAAACGTAAATATTACGTCATATTAAAACAAATTCAAGTCAAATTAGATTATGTAAGATTTGTGAAATGAAAATTAGTTATGCTAAGGATAAAATTTTTCATCGAAAACTTTGAAAGATTTTTTTTTTGATAGTCAAATAAAAATTTGCATAAAAACATAAGATAGGAAATTAAATTGTAATCCTAAGAAAGAATTTTGAATTTAAGAACTCCGATAGAAAGAATCAAGAGGAAGAACGGTACTTTTATTTAAACTGGATTCGAGCTGAGGAGAAAAAGAAGACTAAAAATCAATGATAGCGTTTACAAAGAATGGATAATTTAAAGAAGGAATGGATTCATTTTCTTAAAAGAAATATAAAAAGTTTAAACAAGATATTACATCGAAACATCGTAGTTAAAATAAAATATGCAAAGTTTGTAAAATAAAATTTAATTGGGCTATGAATAAAATTTTATTTTATTTTGCTTTAATATTTTTTTTTATTATTATTTTTTTTTAAGAATCTTGAAAAATACTCGGATGTAAAATCACATAAGAATACGTTTAAAAATTGTGATAAGGTTGAAAATAAATCAAGTTGTAGTTAATGAAGGAAATTCAAAGTAAAAATCATTTTTTATAGAATAGGTGAAGCTTTACAGATAAACAGATTTAAACCATATAAAGAAATTTTAGAATTCATGTAGGAAAGTATATACTAAATTTAAAGGTAATTTTATCCAAAATTTGAAGGATGATTGGAAACACAATTAAGTAAGAAAAAGATCAATTCAAAACTTTTCCAATCTAAAATAAGCTTAGATTACGTTAAGGAGATACACAGATTACGTAGAGAAACTCAAGGTCAGGATTTATGATGCCGAGAATTTAGAAGATAATCAAGAATATGGTATGTTTAAGGTATACATTAGACATGAAGCAAAAGTATCAATTTACAAAGTCAACTTAAGTCGAATCATAATTTTCAAGGTTCAAATCTCTCAAGATTTAAAGATCATGCATTATGCCAAAACAAGTTCAAGATCAGATTAATGAGCACAGGATTCTTGAAGAAGAGTATAATCAATGGTAAAGACAGATGTTTTTAAAAGACTCAAACAAATTCTTAAGAATACAATCAAATAAGATTGTGGACGAACAATGAAATACGGTCGGAGAATGATCAATCATGGTTCAAGAAAGGAATCCGAGTCAAAGAACTTCAATGGGGATAGTAAACACAAAAAAAAAGAAACGATATGCCAACCTAAGCGACATAAACAAGAATCATAAATCGAAACCTAGCACGAAAAGCGAACCCTAGCATCCGCGAACCACGTGACTCGCATTACCCATTACTTATCAATTCTTTTTCGCCTATAATAACCTATTAACTTTCCCGTTCACATAAGCCATCAATATTAAGGTGGCCAAACTTAACATCAACAGATATGCAACGGTAAGCTAACAATGTTAATTATTAGGCAGTCATGTGCATCAAATTCTAATTCTCGTTATTCAAACAAGACCTACTACATGACAGACTCTCAGAGTATGCAATTAAAGCATAATCAGTCCATTTCCAAGGCTCTACAGGAAAGACCGCTCTGATACCATAATGTAACACCCTCACTACCAGAAGTCACGCTCCCGGCTGCGCCACTCAGATAGCAAGAAGTATTACGACTACTTTACATACTAAATATTAAAATAGGAGCCTGTGACTCGACACTGTACCTCTGATTCCCTTGAAAACCGGAAATAAATACTTTATCTTAAGAAAAAAATAAATACAAGCAGACATAGATTCATATACAAAACTCCTTACATAATAATTCAATATATTATACATATAAAACATACAATTCCTATCCCTCTTACAAACTTGTAATAATAAAGACGAGGGAAGAAAATAATCTAAATAATACAACAGCATATAAACCAAACGCAATATAACTCTCTTCTTAATGCTTCTTCATCCGGTTCCTGAAAAGGGTAAAGCTGTAGGGGGGTGAGAACCTAACCACATGGTCTCACCACGGAGTTTCAAAGTTGTCATAAGAAGATATTTATTAAGAAACTGTTTTCAACCTCAGTGATTATCATTGCCTTATGAATCTTTTAAAACTAATAGGAAATCGTTCAAAACCCTTTTCAAAGAAACAATGTTTAATCTTTCAGAAATCCGAAATCTTTCCTTTCTTATAAAAAAAAACCTCAATCAGAAATTAACCACGCAATCAAACAACACAATCATTAATTCAGCATCCCAGTTCATTCTCAAATGTAGCACGCCAGAACAAACACAGGCAAGACAGACAAGGAAAGCACAAGTAGGTAGCAGGTACAGCAAATAGTTCAAGTAGCAGTTAATGACAGTTTAGCAATTAGGCAAACCAAAACAAGTTCAAACCCAAACAAAGCATACAAATGCATATGATGCATGCCTGTCCTATGGCTGATGAGGCTCATCTGTCGGTTATCCAGCCAACCCGACAAGTCTGAATTGTCCTTAGACTGTCCCCCGACGTGCATCCCCAAGAGTCTATGCATAGTTTTTTCTTAAATAATCAATATTGCTCAATGGGGGTAACATTCCCGGGAATTTATATAGTGCCCGGTCACACTTACGTCGTAGGGTCAACAGAGTATCGAGTTTTCAACCTGGTACACATGGTGGCAAGCCATGGTACTTTATCCAGGAAATCTCGTATCTCAGATAACTCAAATTCATAAGCCATGTGAACAATTCAAAGTTCATATCTCAACATTCTCAACATCATAATCATTCATCAATATTCAAAAACCATATTTCAAAGAAAATCCTCATCTTTTATAAAATTTCGGCAGCATTTCCTCTAAAACTTGGACTCTGCCACCCTTTTCGGGTCCCATCCAGACATTCCTCAAACTCTTTCTCAACGATTTCCAAATCTCAATCACTTTTAAAAAATTCAACCAATTCCAATATCAAATTATTTTCAAATCAGACCAATTTCAATAATAAAACTCTTTTTAAAATCAAACCAGCTCAAGTATTAAATCATTTATAAAATCAGACCGACTCAAAATCAAACCGCTTTAACTCCAACCCAAGGAAAACCACTTCTCATAATAATCAAGTAATTAACTTTTTAAACCCATTTTCTTATCAACAACCGTACATTACTCAAGCAATCAAGCACCCAATAATCCAATCCAACAAACCATCACATCCACAAGACAAATATAATCACAGAAGTATATTTTTTTTACATCAATATCTATTTATCACAACTCTGTAATGTAAAATATATTTTAAGGAAAACCCCTACCTCGTTCGTGATTCAACTACGCGAAAAACTGCATTTCTATTCTTATTCCACAGCAACAGCATCAATATCGACCGTCCCCGCAGCAGCCACAGCCTCTAAACACAGCCTTAACTCAATCCTAAAACATTAATGTCGCGTAAACTCAATGATCTATAACAGAACAGCAACTAAAAGAGAACAATTTACTGGGCTTACGAATAATCGAGCAAACGGAGCAACAGCAGCTCCGGTGACAACGCAGCACCTTGATGCCATATACAACATCCATAGAACTCAGCAATGAAGGCCCGTAACTCAATCCTATGACACCAAGACCTCAGATTCTCAAATAACTTAAAACAGGAATACTAATTTAAAGGTTTTGGAACGCATCGCTTACCCAAACAAGTATGAACGGCTGAACTGAAATAACGGTAACTCCGATGGTGGTTCCGGTGATCACCGCCACGTTCCCAGTTACCCGAACGGTGGTGGAGGAGCTCAACGGCGACGGCGCCCGTAGATCAGCGTTGGCAGTAGGGTTTCCAGAAACAGAGGCGGCGTGGGGCTTCGGCAGCGGCGGACCTGGCGGTGATGGGATTCTCGGCGGCGACAAGAGCTTCTGATGGCGATGGTGTCTGGTTCACGAACGGCAGCGACGACAGAGCACGAACGGCGACGGCGACGGCTCTCTCTCCCTCGGTTCTGAGCTTCCTCGCGATGGTGACGTATGGCGCGATGGAGGCTCGAGCTAGACGGTGGCGGCGCAGGCAGCAGGACGCGATGGCGGTGGCGCAGCTGTAGCGGCGGTCTCCCTTTCCTCCGGCGCCACTGTTCCTTCCTCTTCTCCCTTTCTCTTCCTCAAGCCCTCTCTTCCCTCTTCCGCTCTCTCTCTCTCCCACAGATCTTATAATATATATAAATAATCAAAGACAACTACTAAACCTTGTAAAATTCATCACAACCCTTCCACAATAGAAGCTTTCATCGTCGTCATCGCAAGCACCAACAGCAACCCCCAATTTAGTGCGACCCCCAATTTAGTGCGTGTGATGGAGAACTCCTGCTACTACTACTAATAATAATAATAATAATAATAATAATAATAATAATAATAATAATAATTAAGTTAATGATGCAAAAAGGCTATTAATGAAGCCTGTTTCAAAAGCTATGCTTAATGTCTATATAGCTAAGAGATATGAAGGTTTAGAATTAGGATAATTCAGGTAATTTTAATAAAATTAGGAGTATAGAGTATTAATTAAAAATCTAATTTAATCATTTAAGTTTATTAATAAAATATTATTTAATTATCAATTAACAGTTTACTTCTAATCAAATATTTTAATTTAAAATTAGAGATAATATAATTAATTTTCTTTGTTTGTAAAAATCGAAAGTATTAAATTCCAAAATTTTCATTATTTAAACCAAATCAAATAAAATTCTTATTATTTTACAATTACTAAACTTTATAATTTAAATATAGAAAATACTTCAATAATTATAAAATTGATTAAAAATCTTAGTTTATTTCAAACTCAATTAATCAAAACTTTAGTTATCTTTAATAAAGAGATTTCTAAAATTAAAGCTATAAATAAATAATTAAACTTGAAATTAATTTATAATAAAATTTTCAAAATTCTGAGACTTACACGTAACCTCTTAATTGAGTATGGGGAGACTATGCGCTATAACTCATTGGCTATAGACTCAACAAACTTGTTTACGTTTTAATACGATTTAAATTGTATTAGTATATTTTTATTTTTTAATAAATTTAATTTTATTTAAATAATTAGAATTTTAAATATTTAAATTTGTATTATTTTGTAATTTAAAATTTAAATAGATATAATTTAAATTAATGATTTATAAAATTGTATGTATTCGTATTATTGTACTCATATGATTAATTATAGGTGAAAACTCACATGCAGTCGACTAAATTTTAATCTAACGCAGCAATCAACTGCACCTGAGTTTTCACCTTAATTATATGTATTCGTATTATAGATGAATTTTGTGTAAACTTTATGAAAATACAATAAAAAATTAAATCCTAAAAAATAACATGATTTTTTTAGAATTAATTTTTTTATATTTTATAATAAAAAAAAGCCTGATTAACATCGAGTTGGTCCAATATATTAGATAATTTTATTTTTTTAATGATTTTTAATTATTTTTGGTTAAAAAAATTATATAATAAACAATTAACTACAATTTTTTAATTTAACTTAGTCAATTTATTTTTAAAATAAAATACAGTAAAAATTCTAACATTATAGCTATATCAATTAGTTTTTTAATTAAATCATTTATATAAAATAAATCAATTTTTTTTAAACCAAATAATAAAAGTGTCATTCATCTAAAAATAACTTCATATGAAGTAGACTAGAGATGAGTTTCCACTTAATTTTAAACGTGCTAAATCTTATCATCTTATCTCGTCTTTAAATATAATAACCAATCCATATCTATTTTAAGTAGCCTTCTCCTTTATATTCTATAAATTAGGGCTGGCAATGGGTAGAGTAGGGTAGGGTTTGGACCCTACCCTAACCCTACCCGCGGGTTGAAAATTCTATTAATACTCTACCCTACCCTATCCGCGGGTTGAGAATCTCTCAACCCTAACCCTACCCGCACCCTAAAATTCTAAACCCTACCCTACCCTACCCTACCCGCAGATATATAAAATTTTTCAAAGTAAATATAAAATTCAATCATGTCAAATTTTATACATATTAATGACATAAAAAATAACAAACTAGTACTCTAAATTACTAAATTAACTAATTAGTTTAGTGGTTGTTTACTTATTGTAAGTCATTACATAAGAAAAGTTGTAGGTTCAACTCTCACTTCTTTAACTATATACCTAATTTTTATAAAATATGTGTTATATATTTGAGGTGCGGGTAGGGTAGGGTAGGGTACACCCTAAACCCGTACCCTACCCTACCCGCAGGCATACTCGGACCATACCCTACCCTACCCGCAGCGGGTAGGGTAGCCTACCCTACCCGAATGGGTTGAACCGGGTTGGGTACCCGCGGGTAGGGTATGAATTGCCAGCCCTACTATAAATCAGTTTGGGTCTCATCTGAAATTTGCAATGGGTGAGTTTGATCGATGGTCAAACATTCATCAAGATTTGTTAAACGAAATTACTAAGGGGTTCTATTCATATGACAATTACATTCGACTTCGATTAATTTGTGAGCAATGGAACTTGAAACTTCCGAAAATTCCTGATGGCAACAAAGTTCCGTGGCTGGTACTATCTATGGGCAGTGCTGCTACAGAATCTTTTGAAGAAGAAGCTCATGCTCTTGAAGAAGAAGTTCGTGCTCCCGAAGATGAAGGAATTTTTGACACTCGTAGTCTCGAAGAGAAGGGGATTTACCACCTCATGTTACCAAATATGCAAGACAACCGCATGTGTGGTTCTTGTCATGGATGGCTGATCATTGTAATGGTATATGAAGGTACGATAAGAATGTTAAATCCATTTACAAAGGTTCACTTGGATCTTCCTCCAGTTTCAACTCTTCCAAATATAATTAATATTAATGGGGATGAATGTACTATGTATTGTGGGGACAAAATTATCACTAGAAATACTATTTTCATGCATGAAATCCAAATTTTGAAGGCTATTATAAATTCAGCTCCTAACAATGACGATGACAGTAATTTTATAGCAGTGGTCATATATGGATCATTACTAGAATTGGCCTTTTACATGCCAAACGAGAATAGATGGATTAGATTTCCAACAAAAGATCTAGACGACGTTCATGATGTCATATTTTTTGAAGAGAAAATATTTGCAGTAGATGGTAATGGCCAACTATATGAATTTGATACAAGAACAAAGTCAGGACCAGTGGGAGGAAAACATGAAGCCACACCACCTCCATCCAATGGAATGTATAATTGTTATTATCTAATTGGAGGTGATAATGGAAGTTTATTGATGCTGGTAAGAGGGGCAAAAGATAGGTATTGCATGAAGAATTATAAGTGGTTGGGCGAGACTGTCAAATTTGATATCTATGAATTGAAAAAAAATGAGAAAACATGGTCAAGAATACACAGTTTGGGGAATTACATACTACTAATTGGACTCAATTCTTCTGTTCAAATACTGCCAAGTAATTCTTTGAATTGTAAAGGAAATCAAATCTACTTGCGTGAAGTGTGCTTTGAAGACACTACTCCCTCTTATGAGATTGTCATCTTCGATTTGGAAGATGGAAGTTTCCAAACATTTTTAACAGAGGTAAACTTTTTCTGTCATCCTATTTGGATATTACCCTAGCTTAGGTTTTTTTATTTTTTTACCTTTCTAAGTCTCTTATATTATATCTTTATTTTATTGTTACCGTTTTTTTTTTCTATTAGCATACATACAAGACTTTTTTTTTGTGATTGTTAGCATAATAGTTTGTTCGCTATACAAAGGTGACATCTATTTTATATTTAATTATTTTAGTCAAATGTTACTTATTTTCCTCACCTTGCGCTTTTTTGGAGGTTTTTACTATAAATCACAATACATTGTATATATATATGGGAAAATGCGTTAGATGTGAAAAACAGAAAAAAAAATGTTAGTTATAAGTAGAAATTGTTTAGTAAAAACATGTGTTAAACTCATCCATTAAAAACTTTCACTTTATTTTTACCCAACCAAATATATGTACCTTAGTAGCATCAAAACCGTGCTGCGAATTTGAAGAATTACAAAGGAGGTGGAGATAGATTGACAAATGGGCATGACTTTAATAAGAAAAAACATAAAAAATTAATTTTTAGTTTGTTAATATTAATTAATTTTAGTGTTTAAATTTATAATTTAGAATTTAAAAAATTAAAATTTAAAATAAATAAAATAATTTTTAAAAGGTGTATTGATGTTAGTAAAAAAAAAGTTGGTTAATTCCTTAGTATTACTCTATTAATAATAGTCTTTCCTCTGACCTCTTAAAAACTATTAAATAGTGCAGCTTTAGATGTAAACTGAGGCCAATTTGATTAAAGATTAATTTTAATTAATATTAATATTATCAACTAATGCATGGTAGCTGGTACTCAAGAGCCAACACGGTGGGTAAAATATGAATAATTTTGGATGTAATTTTGAGGTATATTTGTCTTGGCCTAAGAAGATGTTTGATGTTGTCATGGCAAGGTGGCTTTAGGAATCATTAGTTTTTTTTTTTTTGGTGACTTAGGAATCATTAGTTGGGTTGATTGCTTGGAATATTAATAATTATTATTAAAGATATACAGGCCTTGGTAATTATCAACTGGTAGTGTTACATTCAAAATGTAAATCTTCATGCTCCATAGAGACCGAAGAGCAAGTTGCAAACTATTTGGGACAAAGCTTATTGAACTTATTATTTTTACTGATGCTAGCTTCTGAGATGACTTACTTAAAATTAGTTTCTTGTTATTTCTTTATTTTTTTTTGTAGCTCATGTATAATTTAATATCTATTTAACATTTAAATAAAGTGTCATTCATTCAACTATGTTTTCTATTTGCAAATACGACAAAGGTTTGAACAAATAGAATAGTGTGTATATATATACTTCAGGAAAGAATCTCATTTTTTTTTTATTTGGGAGCCACTCAGATAAAGACGTTTAAAATATTTTTTTTTAAAAATATATTTAATAATTAAAATTTAATACATATAATTAATTAAACCGTATTATTTTTGTCAAAATTAGGGCAGACAAATTAATTTGACCGAAAAATAGTGAATCAAATCTTGAATTGATCTAAATTAATATTATTTTTTATATAAAAAATGACTACAATATCTTTATTATAGAAAATGATTAAAATACTCCTATTATATAATATTAATTTTAAAAATCTTAAATTCTAGTCCTTTATATATTGAAAACTTTAAATCCTAACCTTATAACGGCATATATATATATATATATGGGTATTTTAGTCATTTTTTATAATAAGAATATTGTAATCATTTTTTATAAAAATAATATTAATTTAGTTAGCTTCAAAATTTGATTCACCATTTTTTAGTCAAATTAATTTATTGGTCTAATTTTGATAAAAATAATACGATTTAATTGATTATATGTGTTAAATTTTAATTACTAAAAAATATCTGTAAAAAAAGACGTTTTAAATGTCTTTATCTGAGTAACTCTCTTTTAATTTTAGTATTTGTAATTTTTGTGGTATTTTTTAATAATGTGAAAATTTGGTGTATTTTAAATTTGTAATTTTTTTTAAATACAAATCTAAAAGTTAAATTTATTTTTTTATTTTAATTTTTTTAAATATACAAATCTGATCTTTTAGATTTGCATTTTAATGTTGAAAATTTTTTTAAACATATTAGTTGGACCCTCCAATTTATTTTATAATGAAAAAAAGATATTCCTGCCCACAAATCTAAGGCTTCAATTTTTTTCTTGACAACAAATTAGGTTATTCCTTCTACACTTGTAGAAGACAGGAGTCGACATTAGAATATTTTTTTTGGAACAGCCTTTTTTTTCAGTGATATAAACTTCATAATGGTTCTCATTGTGCTGAGATGTTCATAACGGTTGAATTTGTATATTGGATTTTTATTGTTAATGAAAAAAAAATAAAAAATCACAAAAAAAAAATAAACAAAATAAATAACTAATAAAAATTATTAAAATTTTAGAAAAAATAAAAAATATTAATATAAAGATTATAAAAAATAATTAAATAATTAGAAATATGTTTGTTTTTTTATAAAAAAGTTAGTTTTTTTAAATATTATAAAAAAATTTAATTATTTTTAATAATTAAATATTTTTAACGGCCTACAATTAATTATATTTGAATAAAGACACGTAATTATTTTTTAACGTTCTTCTTCTTCATTGCCTATTCAAAAATGGACATGTACAAGAAATCTGAAAACTCAGCTCAATCTCCTTTCTAACTCTATATCTCAATTAGATTTATGCTGATCCTTATTTGGTGTATTTGGAAAGAATGGTATGAAAGAGTTTTCGAACAACAAAGATGTGACTAGAAAAAGTGGTAGATGAAATCAAGAAGCTCGACCAAAAGATAATTATTTTACCTACTAACTCATGTGTTGTGAAGTTTGGGAGTCTTTCACTTTTCTTTTTTTATGTCCTGAATTTTGGATTCTATATTTTTTTTAATAAAATAAAATATTTTTTTTGTCTTAAAAAAAATAACTATAAATATATTGATTATAAATATATTCACATATAAATTTAATTATTATAATAAATGTATTATTTATATATCAATTATTAAATATATTTAATCTTAGCCATTAAAATTAATTTAATAACTATAAATATATTTTTATATTCTCATATAAAAATTTTATTTTTATAAAATCTATTCTAAATGTATATGTATATCAGTTAATTTTTGTGCGTATAATATTTCTAAATTAACAAAGACATTAATTAATGCATCTATATTTTTTACAATATTTAATCGTACAGATAAAAATATCTTTCTCTTCTTGGGATGTATGTTATTTTGTGTCTCCCAATTTTTATAAAAGAGAAATTCTCTCTTGTAAAATTTGAAATTGCAAACACACTCTAATATATAGTAAACTACCATAATATCATCTAAAATAAAGATAAAGATATTATATGGACATTGATGTACATATGCACGGTGCTTATTACATACAATAAGTTCAGGCTAATATATTCAAGAAGATCATATCATATATAGTAAGTATAGTATTTATCAGATAACACATATGTAGTCATATCAATATATAGTATCTAATAAAATGGTAGAGTTAATGAACTATAATTTAAATGATATATTTTTTTTTCATTTAAAAAGTATTGAGTTTAAGTCTTATTCATAACTTCAAAAAAAAATAATTAAAATAATGGGACATATATATGGATAAGACCAATTAAGATCTTATAAGTATGGATAGAATTTATGAATAACTCAATTTTTTAATACTGTTATTCTCTTCACTTTTTTCTGCATATTCAAAATGATAAAAATTGAATTCTTATTCTTTTATTATAAAAATTATAATATTATCATGAAATTATCTATTAAAAAATACATTAAAGTACATATATAAAAAATTATATATCTAAAAATAACTAGTATATAACTTCGTTAAGAATTTGATAAAGATAATTTTATTACCTAAATAGTCCTATTAGTACTCAATAATTTGACTATAATAATTATCTTTCGTGATAAAATATATAGGTGAAAGACTAAAGTGTTAGTTTGGGTTAGTTTTTTAATTTAAAAAAAAGTAATTTTTTTATTTTAAATATGTTTAGATATTATTTTTTAAAAAAATATTTTTATTAAAAAATAAAATATTTTTTTAAAAATTAATAATACATTGTTTTTAAAAAAAAAGTAGAAGCAAAAACAATTTTTAAATGTTTTTACCAAAACTCAATTCTAATTTTTCCTCTAAATCCTATTGCTCTTAGAAAATTTCCTCAAGCTGCTGTATCTTATTATTTGATTATATTTTCTGTGAGGATAAGTGGATAATCCATACGTGACTCAGGTGATGAAATTGAAAATGAAAGCATGTTAAAATTGTTATGTTTTGAGGAGCTGATCTTTTTTTTGGTGACTAAGGAGCTGATCTAATCTAGATAGATCACGTTCATACTTTAGTCTAATTCTTATTTATTTTTCAATTTTTATCTAACTTTCATTACATTTCGATCTTTTATATATACGAAAGATCATATTATCTATCCTGAACTCAATATGACAAGTTCATAATATAAATATCAAGTGAAATTCTAGCTGCACTTTCCTGCATTTAGTTTTCTTATCTCTTTTTTCTTAAACAATAAATTTGTTTCTACATAATTAGAGTACTATTTTAAATTAATTTTTTCAAAAACTTTAGTCACATATTTTAATTAGTATTGTTTTTTAAACTTTAATTTTAAACATAAATCAATTTTTTATCAAATTATTCATTTATATAAAAAAGTTGATATAATTTTTTTTAGAATAAAGTATATTTTTTGTCTCGAAATTGGATAAAAGTTTAAAAAATATTCCTAAATTTTATTTTGTTTTAATTTTGTCCCAAAATTTTTCGATTTACATCAAATATATCCTAACGGCTAATTTTTCAAAAAATTTAAGATCAATTCAATAACAATTTCATAAGAACAATCTTCAATACAAGCAAATCAAGCATAATTTTCATGCATAATTGTTAGATTGGTCTTAAATTTTTTAAAAATTTAGTTGTCGCTGATATATTTGATGCAAAGCGAAAACTTTTGCAACAAAATTGAAACAACATAAAACTGAGGGATATTTTTAAAATTTTTACCAAATTTCAGGGACAAAAAATATACTTTATTATTTTTTTTAGATTATTATGTTTTTATTAAATATTAATAGGGATTAATTTATCTAATTTTTATTGAATTTTGATGTGAAAATATATTTGTCTAACAAAATAAAATATTAAAGATTAAGTTAATATTTAAAAGTTGTTAAGAATTAAAGTGTTTAACTTAATAATGTTACCTAAATAATTCTCTTTAATAATTATATAAAATAAGGTAAAAAATATATAATTAAAAATTATAAATATACGTATGTACTTTTGTTTTTTATTTTTTTTTTATAACCATATTATATATTTGTCCATTTCAATTGTCTATAACATTATCTTTCAAATATATGTATATTAAATTAAAATAAAAAATTTGATGAGCAAATTAATTCAAAAAGTGTGAGTGTATGACACTGATGGTAATAAAATTTGTGTGGCAAAGACTTTTTGGCATGCGCTGATATGCCGGAGACATAATTGAGTTATGTATCTCATGAAACATTACCACTTTGTCTTTTTTTTTTTTTCTTCATTTTTGCTATTTTCCTCTTAATAACAAACTATTTAAGTAATAGACTTAAACATCGGTTTTTTTATTAATTGAGTACGAAGAAATTATGCTATTTGAGTTATAATTTATAGGGATGCTTCCATAAAGACGTAAAAAACGTCTTTTTTTTAAGATATTTTTTAATAATTAAAATTTAACACATATAATCACTTAAATTATATTATTTTTGTCAAAATTAGGTTAGATAAATTAATTTAACCGAAAAATAGTGAATCAAATTTTGAATCCGTCTAAATTAATATTATTTTTTATAAAAAATGACTATAATACCCCTATTATATAAAATGACTAAAATACTCTTATTATATATATTAATTTTGAGAATTCTAAATTCTAGTCCTTTCCTTCTCTATCATTATAGGGTAAGAATTTAATATATATATATATATATATATATATATATATATATATATATATAATAAGAATATTTTAGTTGTGTTTTATAATAGGAATATTGTAGTAATTTTTTATAAAAAATATTAATTTATACCGATTTAAAATTTAATTTATTAATTTTTTTGTTAAACTGATTTGTCCAGTCTAATTTTAATAAAAATAATACAATTTAATTGATTATATGTGTTAAATTTTAATTTTTAAAGAATATCTTAAAAAAAGACGTTTTTGACATCTTTATCTAAGTGACTCCCATAATTTATTGGCTACTTTTATCTAGTTTACACTGTAAACAAAAATAAAAATATATAAAAATTAAAAAAATTTATATATCTCGTTTATATTAAAAATCATCTCGTTTACAGTATAAATGAGATAAGAGTAGATAGCGTATTTTTGTAATAATTTTTAAAATTATTTATTTTGATAAATAAAATATTTATTTAATTTATATAAATAAAACCCCCTAAAAATCACGATTAACCCATTTAACTAATTAAAGTAATGCATTTCATGTATAATTTTCCTTTCTGTTTGTGGGTGCATGCTAAGGTCAGCTATCTTGTTTTCTATTAAAATATCTCAACATATGATTTAAGCCAAACATATTCTTTCTCTTGTAAAATTTGGAATTGGAAATACACTGTTAATATACAGAAAACGACAATGAGTTTCATCCAAATAAAGATAAAAATATTATACGGACATTGACGTACGTATGCATCGTGCTTATTATCTACAACAAGCCAAGACTAATATATTCAGCAAGATCATATCATATATAGTAAGTAGTAATATTTGTCCGATGATATATATATGTTCACATCAATATATATCAATGTATAGTATCTAATTAAGATGGTGGGACATGTATATAGATAAGACCAAAGGTTGATTTTTAATTTTTAGCGAGTGCTAGAAATAGTAAGTTTTGTGATTTGTAATCATTAATTAATTATTATTAATATTTTTAATAGTATAAAATTATATTTAATAGTATAAAATTATTCACTTTTTTTTATAATTAAATACGAACTAAATTTTAATAAAAATACTGAGCTTTTCTAATTTTTATACTTTCGCATGGCAAGAAAATTAAATATGTAACTAGTACTAGTAAATTAAGGTTCATGCTTCAAGTTACAAGAGAGGTTTTCAACTACTTACAAATTGCTAGCTATGATAATGTTTCATAAAACACTTGATATAGTTGTGTCTTATTAAAAGGTTAATACTTCTACTTTGTTAATAGTATATAACAAAATAATATTCTGTAATGTATGGATAGAATTAATAAAAAATAGAATTCAATTTTCTAATATTTTTATTCTCTTCACATTTCGAATCATAAAGATTAAATTTTATTTTTTTTATTATAAAAAATTATAATATTATCATAAAATTATTTATTAAAAAAATAAATTAAAATACGTATATAAAAAATTATATCTCTAAAAATAACTAATATGTAATTTCATTAAGAATTTAATAAAAATAATTTTGTTAGCTAAAGAGTTCTATTAATAGTCAATAATTTAAGTAGAATAATTACTTAAATATAAATGTACGTATATATACTTTTGTTTTTTAATTTTTTCATAACCATATTATATATTTGTCTATTTCAATTGTCTATAACATTATCTTTTAAATATATGTACATTAAATTAAAATAAAAAATTTGATGAGCAAATTAAACTAAGTGACACTGACAATAATAAAAATTTGTGTGGCAAAGATTTTTTGGCATGTGCTGGTACCCCGGAAGCATAATTGAGTTCTGTACCTTCCCATGAAACATCACCTTTTTGTCTTTTTTTCATTTTTGCTATTTTTTTCTTAATAACAAACCATTTAATTAAAGGAGCTATTTAAATAAAAACGTTTAAAACGTCTTTTTTTTAAGATATTTTTTAATAATTAAAATTTAATACATATAATCAATTAAATTGTGTTATTTTTGTCAAAATTAGATTAGATAAATTGATTTGGTCAAAAATTTGATAAATCAAATATTAAACTAGTTTAAATAAATATTTTTTTTTATAAAAAATAACTACAATAATTTTATTATAGAAAATAATTAAAATATTTTTATTATATATATATATTTTTTAATTTTGAGAACCCTAAATCCTAACTCTATAATAACACATTGAGAAGAGAAGGGTTAGAATTTAAGATTCTCAATATATATATATATATATATTAAGAGTATTTTAGTCATTTTTTATAATACAGATATTGTAGTTATTTTTATAAAAAATATTAATTTAGATCGGTTCAAGAAATAATTTACTGATTTTTTTGCCAAATTAATTTTTCTATCTAATTTTAACAAAAATAATACGATTTAATCAATTATATGTATTAAATTTTAATTATTAAAAAATATCTTTAAAAAAAAGACGTTTTAAACGTCTTTATCTAAGTGATTCTCTTTAATTAATAGACTTAAATATCGCCATTAACCCATTTAAGTAATTAAAGTAATGCATTTCGTGTATAATTTCCTTTCTGTTTTTATCGGGTGCATGCTAACTGTGCTAAGATCAGTTATCTTATTTCCTATTAAAACATCTCAACATATCATTTAAGCTAAACATATATGGAGACAAACTTACTTATCACCCTAATATGACAAGAAAATTAAATAAGATATCTTATTATAAATTGTTCAGTGTCCGTTTCGTATACACTCGTTTTCAACGCTTATTGCCAAAAAGCCAAATGAAAAACTCAGTTTTTAATTTATTATTTTTTAGATAAGGAGAAAAATACAGGATCCTTTCCCTGTCAACATGTATACCAAGAAGTAAAAAGAGTGTGTAATTTTTTTTTAATTTATATGCATTTTCATATGTGTACGTCCACAATTAAAATCATACCTGTGGTAGAGGACGCGGTTCTGACTTCTAACCTCTAAAGGGATAGTTTGTTGCACTAAGTAAACTCTCTTTTTTTTTACTCAAATCCTATAAAGTAAGTAGTAGAATATATATTATCTAATTAAGATAGTGGGACATGTATATGGATAAGATCAAGATTAATTTTCATACGTACACATGACAGGAAAATTAAATACATAATTAGTACTGAAACAATGCCAATATAAAAAAAAAAGTATTCTTCGTCCAAGTTGAACTACAACTCGGAGGCCAAAGAAGAGGCAAGAACGAGGCCAAGGAGGAGAGCGGAGACCAATCATTTTGTCTCTGTAGCAGTGGGTGAAGGAAGAAGATCTGTTCCTGCAAAGATGCCAACAGATCATGCTTTGTTTTATGCCAGGTAGGCTGCTATCATAGCCTTTCACAAATTGTTCTCTCTTATATTTATATTAATGAATCACTTCGACAGATGGTTGGATTGATCTTCCATATGTTACTCACTAAGAAAATTTCCTTTCTCCAGTGACATTTTGAGGCAGAACAGATCAGCAATAAATAATGTGAAATTGGATGTCCATGGTAGACTCATGAAAGCTTATAAGCAAGTACCCGAATGGTGGTCCATGGTAGACTCATGAAAGCTTAGAAGCAAGCATCTTGGCATTGTTTGTCGGCACTTTTGCAGGAGGAAGTCTTCGTCCTACAGCCACCGCTACAGGGACAAAATGGTCGGTCTTCTCCTTAGCCTCCTCCTTGGCCTCCTCCTTGACTTCTTCATTGGCATCAACAGCAAGGCTTTTTTTTTTTTTCTCTCTTAGGGGTCGTGTCTCTATTTTTGGTAATGTGTCTTTGGTGTCTCAGTTGAATGAGGTCAGATGGATTAGGGGTGGGGAGCAGTAGTTGGGAATAGAGTTCTTACCTTGCGAAGGAACTGACAAAGTGTGTGAGAAAAGCTCGGATTGGTCGTAATTTTACTTATATACATGCATGTTGACTGAGTTGGGGATGAGACTTCCTTTTACGGATATTTAATGTGGGGTGTTGTTTCAATTGAATTGTGCTCCTAGCGTCGTGTGAGTTGCCGTCTGTTTCAAGTTTGTTGGAGCTTGAAGGTGATAGTGAGGCGATTGAGGATTATTTAGGTAAAATGGGCATGGTTTTTGTTGTGTGTTTTTGGGTAATGTAGGTAACAAGTGCTGGGTTTGTATTTCAGGTGAGAACGCTCCGACGCTGACTACTGCGAATTTGAAAGCTTTTGTGAATAAACAAATGAAAAGTGAGAAAGAGGCGTCTTGGACGAACATGGAGGGTGCTCAATCTGTGGTTCACCGAGGTGCAGGGAAGAAGAGGAAAATTGCTTAGCTTCAATGACTAAGGTCGTTGATTTGACTGTTGGAAAGGATGGTGGTGGTGCTTTCTCGATGGAGGAGTTCAGTTTATATAATTCATTCTTTGTTAATTTAATGTAGCAAGCAAGCAAGTGCATCTTGGTACTCTTAAATGACTAACACTTTTAGTTGTATTATAGTAGTGAATAGTAGGGATGATAATAATATACTCACCCATGTGCAATGGGATTTCTATAAATCTACTGATATCATCATCATATTTTTGCAAAAGCTCAGTGCTACCAACTTAGCCATCCATATGCTGTACATATTGATATGGTGATTGTGATTGGTTGGTGTGTTAGTTGTAGGGACCTTGCATGGGTCAAGGCAAGTGAAGCTATACATACTATATCAATGAAAATATTATTATTTATATCATATATAATAAGTAGTCAATTATATATATATATATATGGTCACATCAATGTATATTAACATATATTATCTAATTAAGATAATGAAATATATATGAATAAGATTAAAGATTAATTTTCATACGTACACATAATAGAAAAATTAAATACTAGTTAATTAAGGTTTATGGCTTCAAATTATAAAGATTCAGAAACAAAGGTTTTCAACTACTTACAAATTGCTAGTTATGATAATGTTTTATAAAACACTTAATTTATATGTGCCTTATTATTAAAAGGTTAATATTTCTACTTTGTTATTTGTATAACAAAACAATATTCTGTAATGTATGGATAGAATTAATGAAAAATAAAATTTAATTTCTTAATATTTTTATTCTCCTTACTTTTCTACATACTTTGAATGATAAAAAATTAATTTAATTTTTTATTATAAAAATTATAATATATTATGAGATTATTTATTAAAAAATAAATTAAAATACGTATATAAAAAATTATATATCTAAACAAAACTAATATATAACTTCGTTAAAAATTTAATAAAGATAATTTTACTAGTTAAATATTCCTATTAATACTCAATAATTTATATACAGTTCAATAAGTTAGGAAATTAACAAAGAGTGAATAGTATAAGAAAACTTTCAGGCATGGCATGTATTTTTTTGGAAGTCTGAAATTCCAATTATCATTACCATTGAGATATAACATTAAATAATATACACAAGGCTCAGATTTGAGGATGAAACATATTATGCATATGAAGGTTTGGAGTGTTTATAGATCATACAACTGGCTCTTCTTTTCTCAAGTTTTCTTTAGGTTGAAATTCTTAATTTGTCCTCCACTCTTCTTGCAAGCTTAAAATGCCTTTTTTTTCCCCAACCATATGGCTTTGGCGAAATGCACTCAGTGTTAGAAATTTTTTGTTTATTCTATTTTTGTTTTTGTTTTATTGTATCTCGTATTAATTTTTAATTATATTGTTCATACTTCATACACCAAAAATTAGTTATTGTGTAAAAAAATAAAAATTAGTTATTGCGTAAAAAAAATATGTATTTAGTATTTGATAAAAAATTATTTGGTATACTATTATAAATAAGTTTTAATTATTGTGATAATTAAAGATCTATATAAAAAAAATGTATGATTTAATACGAAAAATATATATAGATACATATTATTGATTTAATTACTGAGATTTTGTATGCAAGTTGTATTATTGGATTCATTTATTTAAAAGGCGATGAGAAATAATGTTAGGATAGTTAATTTTGTTTATATTTCTATTATTTAAAAATTTTAATGTTGATGCACTATTAATATAAAGTAGTTTTATATGTGCATCTAATCACGTAATACTATATCACTAAAAATAACTATTATTTTTATTAGCGGTGTGAATAGTCATTCAAAAAAAATTGATGTGATTGTACGACTGTGTAAAATATTTTACACTATTACAGTATCAAAATTAAACTCTTAAAAAATAAAATAATGCTATATTTTGTAAAAGAACAAAAAGTTAATTAATTTGTTAAGAATTTTAAATATTCGAAGAAAAAGGGAGAGTAACGCAAGTTACTAGAATTTATAACAAGTAATTTATTTAAAATAAGTGTAATATGGATAAATATAAACACTGAATCCAAAATCAAACTTTTTTTTATCCTTTTATGTTTATGAGTCACATTTTTTCTATTTGGCTTATGTTAAAAGTAGTATTAAATTGATATTTGGTTAAATATAGTTTTATTCAAGAGTATGTTGTTGGTTAATAAATTATTGTATATATAAGATGAAATATTTTGATTAAGTTTTAATAAAAAAATTTGGACAAAACAGTTTTTAACAACAATAATTATAACAACAACAATAAATTAGTTTTTAATCTTTTAGAATACTATATAAATTAGAATTTTTTGTTTAAATAAAAAAACTAATTTTTAATTTGTGTTAGTAACAACTAATTATTTACTTTTAGGTGTATTATTTGTTATTTTTGCAAATAGCTTTATTTTGCAGGTGTATACTGTAAAATTAAAAAAATATATTTTATAAATATTGATTTTAAAATAAAAAAAATTAACTTATTTTTCACAAGCTATGCATGTAAAATAGGATAAAAGAGATTTTTACTGACATTGATATTTTTTATGTTTAAATTAATTATTTATTTTACTTTTCATAAATTTTAAAATATAAATGTTAATAAAAAGTATTTCTATTTAGATTTAAATAAAACATGAAAAAATAAATTAATAAAAATTTAAATTTTGTGCTTTAATTCAAATTTAGTAAAAGTTGTATTTTACCACATTTATGAATATAAAACAAAATGGTTAATGATCTTATACAATTTATTAAAATTTATCATTTAATTTATTATCAGCTAAGAAACCATTATCAAGACTTTTGATTTAAAAAAAAATACACTTAAGATATAACCTTCCATATGACATAGGACAAAACAACTCAAACTTAGAATTTTTTAGAGTTTAAATTTGAATTATTACGAGATAGTCATATCAAAATATTTGTTATATTATATTTATTTTAAAAATTAAATAATAGTAATAATTTGACTAATGCTATTTCTTAACATTAATAACATTCTCTAATCATATATGGTATAAATCTAGTTGATCTTTTTAAGTTGTTTTATTATGATTATTTGTTATTTCAAATTTAAAAATCTCTAAAGTTTAAGTTCATGTACTACCATAGATGGTTATATATTAGGTCTATTTTTTTAAAATCAAAATTCATAATTTAAATTTATAGATTTTTAAGAACGTAATTTTTTTTATTTTGAATTTAAATTTTTATTAGTTTTTAAATTTTTTGATATTTTATTTGAATACAAACTAAAATATTTTTTATTGATATTTATGATTAAAATTAAATATTTGTTACCATAATTTTGCCTAATAGCCTGTGAAAATAAGAATGATTCTTTTTGTTTCATTATTTCGTATTTTGTGCCTGTAAATACTCATTTTTTTTAATTTTACAATTTATGTTGTTAATTTAACAAATAATATGTATAAATATAAATATTTTTTAATACAAATTAAAAATAAATATTTTTTATTTAAATAAAAAATAACAAATTAATATCTTATAAATAAAGTAACAAATTAATTCTCATTTTTTTAAAAAATTATTGAGGTATTAAATTATTTAAAATTTTAAAAATAAAAACAATTTTTTATTTATTAGAAATAATTTGTTATTTTTATGATATAGAA
Organism: Arachis stenosperma; assembly: GCF_014773155.1. Classification (NCBI taxonomy): domain Eukaryota; kingdom Viridiplantae; phylum Streptophyta; class Magnoliopsida; order Fabales; family Fabaceae; genus Arachis; species Arachis stenosperma. The sequence goes on along the minus strand of NC_080380.1, from coordinate 141,054,303 downwards.
AAATTTATAATTATTTTAATGAAGTATTATTTCTGATTTAGCTATTTTAACACACAAAAATTTGTATAAAATGACTATTTTAACCATATTAAAAGTTTATGAACATATAAAATTTAACAATCTTAAGTTCTTAACTATGATTATCTTAAAATTTAAAGAAAAAAAACCATGATATTTAAAATTATTTCACATACAAAACTATTTATGTGTTAATCTTGTTTTTTTTTTCTTTTACAAAAGTATTATATTATATAATTTGTTGCATAAGTTACTAATACCCTTATGTAATTTTTTTTATAATTTAATCAAAGTCCATCATTTCAAAGAAGGAATAAAAACATCGCAAGCCAATAAGTTAGAGTTCAAATGGCATAATCTCTTCATACTCAATTAAGAGATTGCGGGTTTGAGTCTCCTATTTTTGGTAAAAAAAAAATCACAATCATGCCGAGCCACATAACACTAAGGTAGCGTTTGTTTTCGGAAACAGGACACAGAGACATGGACACTGGATATATTGTGGGATTTGGAAGAATGGGCACGGACTTTTTTATAAATTTTGTTTTTCTTTTTGTCCATATATATTTTTTATTATTCCACTATTACCCCTTCTTATTTTTTCTATTCCGTTGTTCTTAGAGAGGTACTTTCTTCTCCCTGCACTTTCTCTATCTCTTTCTTTTCTAGATACTCTCTCGTTTCTGTAGAATTTTTTTATTGGAGTAGATAATTCTTTTCTTTTTATCGCTTTTACTTCAATACCATTTAATCTTGTATTGTATTATTTGATTTGTAATAAAATAATAAAAAAAATAATTCATCTTGAAACTTTTGAAAGATAAATATTATCAAAAGTAAAATTGATCTTTTAAAATGCTAAAAAATAATTTATAAATTGTAATTGATTTTATATAATTTAAAGAAAAATCAGTTTTTAGATAAAAAAAATTGGTTTTCTAAATAAAAATAGATTTTTATGTGAAAAAACTAATTTTTTTTAATGTAAAAATGGATTATTTTTAAAAATTAATTTTTTATTTAAAATTAATTTGGCTTATTAACCTAAACAAATTTTTTTATAAATCAAACTCAGATTTATTTTTTTTGTTAATCTTAACCATATGTATTCTTACATATTAATAATAAATTTAAAAATAAAATAATTATATTTATAAATTTTATTTTAATATAAATACTAATATATTTTTTATTAAAATTTTTTGCCTCTTTAAATATTTTTTTAAGTTCCGTCTGTACTCCTATGTACTCTCATTTTTTATTAAATTAATTTGTAATTGATGTAGAAAATATGGAATCACAAACTATTTTAGTCATTTCATATAATATTTTAGTCTTGTCCATGTATATCCAAACATAATACTAGACATTGCATTAGTGTCTCCGTCCTATTATCTCCGACTTCTATCCTGTCTCTAAAAATAAATGCAGCCTAAATGTCAAATTTTGTCTTTTTCTCTCTAGTAAGGCTAGTCTTGTACATTACAACAAAGCTACACGATAAATAAATTACAAGCAACCGACCCTACTTGGAATTTGATCTTCTAAAATAGTAGCTGGTATAACCGTCTATATATATTTTATAACATCAAATATTTGGTTGTATACCTATCTTCTTCTATCTAATTTTTTACTAAAAGAAAAATGTCTACCCAATTACTGAATCTTTTTCTTGTTGGAAACTCTTCTAAAGGAGGACAAGGAAAAAAGCAAGGGGCCAAGGAGGATGTACCTGCAGTGGTGCCTGTATGCAGAAAACATGTCCATGCAAAGTTAACAAAACAAACTGCCATGATGGTTGTATATGCAAAAATAGTATATGTCGAAATCGTCTAAAGGCTCCGGTAGCCGAGCCAGAGACATCTTGCTACTGTCTCCACGCTTCCTGCAATGACGGCGTTTGCCAATGTTTTGTTGCCCGCGTTGTTTGCAATCCAATTTGTCTTTGTGATGAGAATATGTGCACTAACAAGCATGCCTTTGTATTAGAATATCATAATTAGGGAACAAAGTTAGGAAAATATCAAAGATGATTAGAAAAAAATCAATGTAATTTATTAGTATATTATTTCATAACGAATGTACTCCTAGCGTATTCTTGGTCTATATATTGGTAAGAACCTTGTTATCACATACTCGACCTGACATAGCTTATGCTGTGGGAATAGTAAGTCAGTTTATACATAAGTCACAAGAAGATCATATGGAAGCTACCCATGAGAATAGTTCGATATTTGAAGAGATCTCCAGGAAGTGGAATCATTTTTAGAAGGAATGATCATTTGAAAGTTGAGACATACACTGACGCGAATTGGGTGGGCAACCCAAATGATAGAAGGACTTTACATTTGATGGAGGCAACCCGGTAACTTAGAAAAGCAAAAACCAGAAAGTTGTAGCTCTTTCAAGCGCAGAGGCAGAATTTCGAGAGATCGTTAAAGGCATAATTGAAGTATTATGGATAAGAAAATTGATGACTGAGATTAGATTTTCACCACAATTGTCAAGTCAGTTGAAATGTGACAATAAAATTGCAATTAGCATTTCAGAGAATCCCGTACAACATGATAGAACATGGATAGACACTTTATCAAAGAAAATTGAAAATAGCATTATTGAGCTTCCATTTGTGATATCAGAAGATCAGTTAGCTGATATTCTTACTAAAGCAAGACAAACCCTTGCTAAAGTTCTCACCAAGCTGAGTATTGGTGATCCCACTACTCACCTTGAGAAGGAGTATTAGAATATCATAATTAGGGAACAAAATCAGGAAAATATCAAAGAGGATTAGAAAAAAATCAATGTAATTTATTATGATATTATTCCATAACGAGTGTACTCTTAGCGTACTCTTGGTCTATATATTGGTAAGAATCTCGTAATAACATATGAGAAATATGAATAATAAAACGGAAAAGCTCTGCATACAAGCCATTAGGGCTTGTATGCTTTACAAGTTTATTAAACAATAAATTTAAAATACGCGCTCCTCCACCTTCGTTGATTACACACGCTATATAATATGCCGCGTATATCTAACTTCCAAATTTAAAATATTTGTTTCCTTCTTCGTTTTCGTTATTTTGAGATTTGGTTGTTCTTCTTCTCGCGCGTCTTCCCTCATTCTTCTCCATCGATCTTTTCCTCTTCTTTTCTCACTGGTATGTTCTTCGTTTACGTTCTCTTTTTCTCTCTCTGCAACTCGAGCTTCGTTTTCTTTTTTGATTTGTTGTTTTCTGAAATCAAAGTTCGAACTCGTTTTGAAGATGATGGATCCTTCAAGCTCAGATTCTGCGCTGAATCCAGGCGATGTGGATTATGAATTTGAATCTAACGAAGTTCCTGAGGTTTGATTTACAGTAATTTGTATAGCATTGTGTAGTTTAAAAATTGCTGAACATTGTTTAATTACCTGGAATTTATAGCAGACCCTCGGGTGTAGATCAATTCCTCTTTGGGTGTATTTTAGCTATAAGTGTGGGTGTATATACACTTTACTAGTTTTTTGTTATTTTTAATTGAGTTGTTGTTGACATGGTGTATTCTGCAGCCTGTGTATTGACAGTTTATGTCTTTAAAGGTCATTCTGTAGTTGAATTGTTTCGGTTCGGGTGTATCATACTAGACATGATTGGGTGTATTTTTACCATATCTATGGGTGTATTCACAGTTCTGACCAGGTGTATTCTGCAGCCTCTATCTGTTGTTGATGACGAGCTTGTTCCGAAGGTCGAAATGACCTTTACGACCCTTGAAGATGCCGGAAAATTTTACAGGAACTACGCTAAGGCTGCAGGTTTCTCTACAAGAGTTCGGTGCACAAATAGGAAGGGAAACGAGATTAAGAATCAACTGATTACATGTAGCAGAGAGGAAAAATGGAAATCTAAAATATCTCCAACCGAGAAGACCAATCCGACAGCCGGTTTAAACTGTCCTGCAAGAATTTATATACACACATTGAAGGATGTCGGTGCTTGGATCATTTCAAAGGTTGTGCTGGATCATTCACACCCCTGCTGTCCAAGCAAAGCAGAGATGCTCAAACAGCACAGGGAACTAAGCATGTCCATTCGTCGTACGATAGAGAATAACGACGAGGCCGGTATCAGACCAAGCAAAACCTACCAATCATTTGTTGCGGCTGCCGGGGGTCACCGCGAGTTAAACTTTATCGAAAAGGACGTGAGGAATTACATTACCAGGGAAGTGCGGAATGTTTCCGAACAAGAAGATGCAAAGGAATTCGGGAAATATTTTTTACGAATGAAAGAGAAGAATCCGAATTTCTTTTTTGAGCTCGAACTCGAGGAGGATCAATCGATTAAGCTGGCTTTTTGGGCCGACGCAAGAAGCAGAGCCGCGTTTGAGTATTTCGGAGACGTCATTTCATTCGATACCACCTACAATACAAACAGGTAACAAACTGTCCCTGTTTATGATGCTAAATTAATTTATTTTTACGAATTCGCAGCAAAGGTGTATATTGGCTGTCTCATTGGGTGTATTCGAAGCATTTGTTGGGGTGTACCTAATGATTTTGCATTCTGGACCATGGTAATTCATTTCAGGTATAATTTGGTCTGTGGTTCTTTTGTCGGGGTGAATCACCACGGTCAGTCAACACTTCTCGGATGCTCTTTGATGAAGAACGAAGAAATTGAATCATTCAAATGGTTATTTCAATGCTGGCTTCGTTGCATGGGAGGAAACGCTCCGAAAGGGTTTCTCACCGATCAGTGCGCATCAATGAAAAGGGCTTTAGAGGCCTGTATGCCAACAACAGTTCACCGCTGGTGTATTTGGCACATCATGAAGAAGATTCCAAGCAAATTAAACGGGTACAAGGGACATGCCGATATCGAACAACAAATGAGCCATGTTGTTTAGAGCTCTCACAGCAAAGACTCATTCGATAGGAATTGAAACGATTTTCTGGTGAATTTTGGTCTTGCGAACAACAAGTGGCTTTCAGGTAATGTGTTTTTAAAATCTGCAGCAGAGGTGTAAATTGTAGGATCACTCGGGTGTATTTTACTGTGTGTTTTTGGGTGTATTATGCAGATCTGTACGATGACCGTCACATATGGGTTCCTATCTATCTGGACCACCACTTCTGGGCAGGGATGAGAAGCACACAAAGGAGCGAGAGCATGCATTCATTTTTTAACAAGTACATCACCCGGAACAGCTCGCTCATTCAGTTCGTCAAACAGTACGATAATTGCCTCAGAAGCAGGGAGCAAGCAGAGAGAGAATCAGATGCTGTAGATTTTCATACGGTCATACCGTGTGCAACCAAATCCTCCATCGAAGCTCAGTTTCAAGATGCGTACACCCACGCAAAGTTTAGGGAAGTCCAAGCCCAATTCAGAGGAAAGGCGAATTGCATCACCAGATTAAAGAATTCCGCTCTAGGCTATTCAGTATACGAAGTCGGAGAACAAGTTTCCAGCTCAATATTCGACAAGTTCACGGTTACCTACGACTCAGTTGCAGCCGAGGTAAAATGCCAATGCTTATTATTCGAGTCGAGAGGGATACTGTGCCGTCACGCACTAAGCGTTTTAAGCTTCGAACAAGTAAGCCAAGTGTCCCCTAGATACATACTGGAACGATGGAGTAAGAAGGTAAAGAGGCGACACACACACATCAAGAGCAGCCACGACGAGCCACTAATGGAGCCAAGAAGCAAGAGGTTCGACCAATTGGTTTTTCATTCGCAAAATATTTGCGAATTTGCCTCCGAATCGGAGGAGCTGACTGCAATTCTGCACCGTGCGTACGATAACGTCATGGCCGAGATGGAAGCACTAAAAGGCAAAAGAAAGGGGACATCTTCTTTATCCCACGAAGACGCCAACTTGGAATCCGTTAACGAGCTTCAAAGCCCGCCAAGGATTCGAACAAGAGGACGTCCAAAAAACAGGCTAGGTTCAAAGCTGGAGAAACAGATTGCAAATGCCACAAAGAAGAAGAAGACGAAAGTTTTAAGCGAGGTAAATGTAATGTTCTTTAAATTTGTGGCGATTGAGTTTATTTTTCTAGTTAATAGTTTAGCTAATGCGTGAGTGTTATATTCAGATAAACCTGTTTGATGCTGCATCAGGGGCGCATTCAAGTTGCAGCCAATATCAGGGACAAGTTATAAATTATCAGTTCAGGGTACCAGCAGCAGGGGATAACTCTTTGGGTGTATAGTTATAAAGAGTATGGGTGTAAAATCACTGTAACTTTTGGGTGTATTTTTGTTAATTGACAATTTACATATAGACACATATATAGATACATATAGAACAAAAGCTGTAAAAATTCACAGGTTATGGGCGTATATTTCAGTTGATGTTTTTTTTCATATTTTAGTACATGTAATTCATTCATTTTGAATACAGCACAGACAATTGGGTGTATATTTTATTGAACCTCGGGTGTATTATTAGACTTGCGTTGGGTGTAACAGTTTATAATATGCGTATGCTTTGATTTTTTGCTTTATGTTTTACCACCTGTAATACAGTTTTTGAGTACATCACAGACAGTTTATCAGCACAGATAGTTTAACTATGGGAAAAAATATACATGGAATAGAAGTTGTTGATAAATGGCAAACATTTACATCATTTGTTCAATTTACAAACTACCCAGTTTCTATATCAGCAGAATTAATCTGACAAAACGGACTCAATAATACAAAGGATGGCTTCGACAATCTTATAGCACTACTCTCTCTAATTGCCCGATCTCTCTGTGTATTCAACTCACTGAATAGTATCCGGGAATCATACTCCACTCTATAGTGGTCCACCTCCTCCTACAATTAAAAAGTATGTTATGTTTAAACAGAAATATTAATTCAGTAAAGTAATACAGAGTTATATAGTTCTAAAGACAGTTACCTGTGTCCAATTATCCCATTCATACTTCCCCTTTTTAATGTTTTCCGGCTCTATTAACTCAAGCCACTTCATTACGTAGATAGCGCAGTCATAGCTGAAAACGAAGAAAATAAATTACAAATCTCATTTAGGAAAGTTTAATGTTCAGAGTCACAAATTTATACCTTATTTTTTGGCCTGAAATTTTAACATATGGTGCTTTAATTTCCTTCTCCTTCTCGCCTTTCTCGAGAGGTTTCCCGCCGGCATATGTTATCAATCTTGAAAATACATATCCCTTAAATACCAAAACAAATCAGTAATACACCCGAAAGAATGGACAAGACACACCCAACTTAATATGGAATATACACCCAAGTCAATATGGAATATACACCCAACTCAACTTTCAAAATAGACCTATCTATTAAAGTAAAGAAGACAGAGGGAACTTACAGTGAATTTATTAATGTCCTTTCTCTCAGCGCTTGGAGCTTTTTTGTGTAGCGGGTCAAGTATTTGACATTTCTGCGTTCTTGTATTTATCAGCCATAACCACCAATGTCCCGAGTGGCAAACAGGAGCAAAAATCTGAAGGATTGCCACATTTTAACAGTCTGTTATTTTATTTGGCATATAAGTAAATAAGCGTACTAACAAATTTACGAAACAAAAACTTACATATGGATGTGAACTTAATTTTTTTCTATCTATGAAGTGAATGAAACTCGGGTAGGCTTCCACCATGAATTCTCTGTTCGTTTTCGGAGATATGAATTCCCCCCTTGGGTGATCCGAAAGTGCCATGCTCTGCAAGAATTGCAATACAAGAAATGAAAACATGAAAATAAACAACTTACACCCAATCTAAGCTAAAAAAATACACCCAAATCAATCCATAAAATACACCCAAAGTTCGTAGAAGTAACACTTACCACAATATTGGGGGGGAGACAGTATATTTGTGCCTGAAACCTCTTTTTCTTTTTCTGGTTTAGGATGAGGCAGATGGCAGATACAATCTAGAAATCAATTTTAAATTAATAAACATTGTAGTTGACTTTGGTGTAAAAACATTAATGTTATTCTAAAATTACCTGAGATTCTATATCACTTTTTGCCTGGAGGGATGCAAGGTGCGTTCTCATCAAAATGTATTCTCCTTGGCCAATCAGAGTGCATATCTCCTCAAACTCGTCAGTATTGCCCTTTGCATCTTCCTTCAGTCTCGTCCCCCAGATGTAGCACTTTTCTTTCATATCATCCGGAATTTGATTTATTCCCCCCGGGGTTTCAAACTTTGCAGAACTTTCTCCCCCAGTCTCCCTCTGAATTTGTGGACTTTCGTCTTTTCCCTTTGCTAACTTTTGGACCAAACTGTCCAATTTTTCTAGCATAGTCGCAGTTGCTGGAGATTTTTCCCTTTCTGTCTCCTGCGTCGACGCCCCCTCCTGGCTTGAATCTGTCAATCCGAGGCTTAATGATGGCATCCCCGGATCTGTTTTAGGAACATAGCTTGCTGTCCGTGCCATCATCAACAGGGCAGCAGCGTCCTCGGCGTCTGGATGACTGCATCATTATGTATAAGAATAAGAGTAAGAATAAGAATATACGGATGACAAGCCAAGATTGATTCTAGTCTAATTAACTTACATTTTTGTTGGAGTTGGGGGAAGCTTGGGTGTTGTTTCTTGAAGTTGTTTGGGGGTTTCAGGAGTGCTGCACAGTTACACAAAATCGATCAGGAAGAGTATACACCCAAACTCTTAGCAAATATACACCCAAACCCTAAACAAATATACACCCAATACTATTTTCTTACGTTTCTCTAGCCCCTTCAACCTGTAGCATAGGGGTTGGTTCGGAATCTGCGTCAGTGGTTGTTTGCTGGGATGGCGGCACAAAAAACTGGATTGGGACTCTAAACAAGAATAAAAATGAAAGGTTAACAACGTATTTGAAAATAATAAGGTTATAAGGTTGAAATATTCTTGGATAACTCACATTGCAAGCGCTTCCGACGGCGTTTGTTCCCTAGCAACCATCATATTCGAATCATCTGGAGTCAACCTAAAATACACCCAAAGAAGGTCAAAAAATACACCCGAACAATTCAAAAAGAAGACGGGCTTTGTTTTTTGAGAACTTACATAATTGCAGTTTTTGCTTTTTTTTGCTGCCTTTTTTTTCTTGAATAAAATAATAAAGGGCTTTTTTTTCTAAAAAAAATATATACAGAATTAGAAGTAGAAGTTATTAGAAGAACAAAAGTAACGGTTATTTGAAAGAGAAATTACATGCTCTGAGACGGCTGGTTTACACTACTCTGTTCTGTGCGTCCTTGAGAGGAAGGATCATCACTTCCCAAGTTCACAGCCAGTAGTCTAAACAGATTTCATGTTATTCAAATGAAATATACATCCAACTTAGTAAACAAGATACAACCAACTTGATCCACAAAATAAATCCATATTGTTTCACAGAATACATCCAAATCATGATAACAAGATTTTATTAAATAATAAAGCTTCTTACGTTTCAGAGGACACATAGCGAGCTTCTGTCGATCGCAGGTCAGCTTGGTTGTCCCTGCAAAACAAGATACAATTATTAGCAAACAAAAGACACCAAAATCTCAAATACACAGCACAGCAAGACATACCCCTCTGCAGCAGATTTATGAACGTTTTCCCCTAGCAATTCATCAAGTTCGTCACTGGATATTTCATATGTCTCACTACATTCATAAAATAAGACGTTAACAAAAATAATTACGAGGAAAGACCGTAGTATAGCTTACGAGGTACTGTACCCGTGAAAGTATTGATCTTCTTCAGGAGGTGAATCCTCCACAACTACTTTTTTCTTTTTTTGTGGTGTTCTGGGTGGAAAAAAAAAACAGTACCAATCAGAAATAAAAAATTAATTTTATCACAGAATATTAATGAAAGAAGTGCTTACTCTTTTGGTGTTGTTTTTGTTTTTTTCTTTTTCTTCTCCTTCTTCCCAGGTGATGATTCTTCGCTCCTATAAGTCAATAAAAGACACCTCAGTTAATACAAAAAATCTTTATAAAGAAGCCAAAAGAAAGTAGTAATAATTTCAGGACATTACTCATCACTTGGTTCAGATTCAGATTCTGAATCAGAATCTGACTCCTCTTGCCTCTGCTTTCTTTTTCTTGAGTCCATTCTGCAGGCAAACAATTGTCATTTAGAACATACTAAAAATACACCCAAATGGATTCACGAGATACACCCAACTAAATATACAATATACACCCAAAACAGCAAACGAAACACACCCTGCTTAATAAGCTACATACACCCAACGTGTATAAACAAAATACACCCAAACCGAAAAAGAAATTACACCCAAGTATGGTACTTACTTTTTCTCCTTTTTGCCGGGGTGTTTAATTCCTGAATCCTCCGAGTCTTCTTGAGCCTCAGACTCAGAGGTAGAAGTGTCACTGTCAGTAGTTTCTGTCTCCGAAGACGATGTTGAGCTCGCCTTCCTTTTTTTGTTTTTTTTATTTCTTGTTTTTTTTGTTTTTTTTTTTGTTTTTTTCTCATTTTTTCTTTTGTCTCTGCCAAATTCAGAATCCCCTGAAACATGAGATATTTTAGTTAGCACCATTCGGGTAAATAAAATACACCAACTTATTATGATTACTCACCAAAATTTCCTGTCTCTCTGCACTCATTCTTTCCACCAACTGCTCCTTAGTCCAGTTGGCAATCCATGGCTTTGGTGGTCTTTCAACCCTGTTCTTGCCTTTGTTTTTTGAAAGATGAAAGTAGATTATCATCAGGGCGAAGAGGCAGCCATTGATTGCCTTCTTCTTCTTCTCTTGATAGTCTGTTATGCCCTTGATCATGAAGGTCAAAACATGCCCCCCCAGTTTCTCTCCTCTATGCCGTCCATCTTAAAAATTGGGACCAGGTGCACGGGCGATATTTTGTTTATCGTCGTTGGCAAAAGGAACGCCATCTGTATGTAGAGGATGAATATCCTCTTGAACATCAGGCGTTCCTCTTCGTTGCCAACACCGATGTCCATCATTTCATCGGTTAGACTTTTGAGGGTCTTACCCTGGAATCTTCTATAAATTATTTTGTCATCATCAGAAAGTTTCTTATAGTCAACTTTCTCAGGAAATAGATCTCCTACAAAAAGGAAGACAACAAAGCATCCAAGTCGGTTCAAATACACCCAAGCATCAGGTTAATATACACCCAAGCAACAACCTAATATACATCTATAATTTTGAGCTAATTACCTGTTGCATTGATGCCAAGCGCATCACCTATTTTTTTTGGGGTTATATGGAAAGAACCATATCCTGTCTTCAGTTTGTTCTCCCCAAGTTTGAAGTTGTTTGCCAGCTCCCTTAAGAGTTGGTGATCCACCCTCAGTGGTGGGATGTGCATCAACCCACCGAATCCAAGATCCCTCACAATCGCCTTCTTCTCCTCAGTCATGTTTCTGAACTTATCATTCAGGAGATGTGTGGCACATTTCAGGTCTTTAGTTTGGTTTCTTGCTGCCATTTTCTCTAAAACTAAAAATACACCCAAAGATATCAGTAATATACACCCATATATATATGACTGAGATACACCCATTGATAACAATAAGATACATTCATTGATAACAGTAAGATACACCCATATATATGAGTCAGATACACCCAAAGATATTCGCAAGATACATCCATTGACAACAGTGAGATACACCCATAGATATTATTCAGATACACCCAAAGATGTCAAATAAGATACACCCATTGATTACAGTGAGATACACCCATAGATATTATTCAGATACATCTATATAGATATCAGACAGATATCACTCAACCATGCTTCAATATAAAGCCACATTACAAGGTTAAGCAGTTTACACCCCCGAATCTACGGAATAAACCCCCAAAAATCAACAAAAATAGCAGGAGAACTTAGAATAACAATGTAGAACGACGTAGAACTTAGAAGAACGACGTATAACTTAGAAGAACGACGTATAACAAAGAAGCAAGAGTAATAGTAAACCCTAGAAGAACGACGTAGAAGAAAAGTAAAATATACAGTATTTTAATGGACTTACGTTGAGTATTCTTGGTTTGTTTTTTCTTCAGATTCTTCACAGAGAGGTTGATGGTGTTTTGATGCAGTTTTCGAACTCTGATTTCTATATTTTGAAACTTGATTTTCGCTCGAAAATGAGAGGGTTTCGTTGTTTTGAAAGTGCCTTGAGAAATGGAAGAAGTGGAAGAAGTGGAAGAGTCTGCCATACGTAACCGTTCGAATGTTGAGCGCGTGATTTTGACGCCCCATCTTATCTCTCTTCATGCGCGTGATTCGTGTTTGGGCTGGGCCAACTTGTTTGCTTGTAGGCTTGTATGTGTAGCAGGCCCGATAATAAAAATAATACTTTTCTAAATAATTCTTTGTTTCTTTCTAAACTCTTTGTAGCATGGTAACATGGTATCAGAGAGTTTAAGAAGAAATGAAAAATTATTTAGAAAAGTATTATTTTTATTATTCATATTTTTCATCTGTGATTACAAGGTTTTTACCAATATATAGACGAAGAGTACGCTAAGAATATACTCGTTATAGAATAATATCCTAATAAATTACATTATTTTTTCTAATTTTTTCTGATTTTGTTCTCTAATTATGATATTTTAATACTTTGATCTCCTACTCAAATGAGATTTTTAAGATGGTATAATTTTATTGTTTACTATTTTATCTTTAAAAGTAGATTTTTATATTTACCTGATATATTTATCGGATCATTTTTTTTCAGACGAAGGATGCATTGGAAAAGAAAGTAGTTGGAGTTTTATAGAAATTTAACTAGTGTGTGTTTTGAGTTAGTATAATGTTACTCTCTTGAGAGATTCGGAAGTTCTATTTTTAGGTAGTAGTGAAAACTTATGTTTCGATCTATCTTTAATTTTCAATACTTCAATTTTTAGCAGTAATTGAAAATCGTATCTGAATTTATCGATAATTTACAATGCTTGGTTCTGCTCTAATAATTATTTTGCCTACGACTTTCAAATATTTGGCCCGTAGATCTTGATTTATATTTATTATAAATTGTTGGACACGTTGCATCTTAATTTTTTTTATTGGACTGTTCTTCCTCTTATTTTTTTTATAAAATTAATTTTTTTACTATTAAAGTATATAATTAATTAAATATACTAAGAAGCAAATCTTATTAATGTTTACTGTGATTAATTTAGCGAGGTAAATTTTAGGTTCAACAATTGAGATCAAGGGTGTTGGCTTTGAAATTTTGGTGATTATGAAGGTTAAAGTCCTATTTTTATTTTTTTATTTGACAGATTTATTTGCTTTAACGGTCATTGCTAATGTTATTGGCATCGATGATTACTATTAGTTTGGGAAGAATTTTAACATGTTATTAGTATTTATTAAATTATGATTTACGTGTGATTTTTTTTAATAAATATAGGATGTGACTCTAAAAATTATTGTTATTACTTTTGATTAGGCACAAAAGTTGCACCAAAATTGCAATAAAAATAGGAAAGATTTTTAGAAATAGTTTCTTTTACTCAATTTATAGAACTGCATGAATTTTATATATTGAGGCAAAGTTCATTGAGACATTGTTTATCAATTTTAAATTTTTTTATTATCATGTAGTTCTTTTATAATTCTTCAACAAAAAATTTTTATTTTATTATTTGGTATTTATATTTTTGTTAATTATGTTATGTAATTTCATTATAATAAGATTTGTAATTATCTAAATTATGTTGAGATTGTGTTGAGATTTTGGCTTTGAATAAAAGAAAATACTACCATGGAAACAAAATTTTATTTGATCAGACTTGGACAATACTCATGAAAGATAAGAAAAATATTTAATTAGTACATAAATTATCAATACTAAAATAAAATAAAAAATTAGTTTTTTTCTTTATTTAGGTGAATTATGTTTTTCTCTTTCGTTTATTTTCTCTCTTTATGGTTTAGGGTGTTCTGTCTTACTTTACACTAATGGTATGTAGTATAAATCTCAGCATTTTAGTCATTCTTGTTATACTTATTTTTTGTCCGTTAGAATATCTAAGTGCTTAATTTATTTGTAACAGATTATTATAATTTTTTTTCTAACAAAAAACTTTGTTGATTTATTTTATGCGAATATATAATTGTTTTATTTGAGAAGTAAAGTATTTTTTGTTCCATCTAGAGTTTTTTTATAATCAATATTTTTGTGTATACTTAGATCGAATTTTCATCACATTAGTTTTATTAATTTTTTTTACATAATGTTATGTATTATGCTTATAAACTGAAAACTGTTAATTTATTATTTATCTCGACTACTTGATTAATGATGTTCTGTATTTTATCTATCTAATTCTTATATTTAAAAATATTATTTTTTCTTAAATATTAAGAATTTTTTTGTGATTATAATTTATTGGAATTCTTTCCTTTTTTTCATGTTTTCCTTATTTTTAATAGCATCATCTGTTTCGTTTTTTTTTTAATTTGTAACTTATTAAAATTTCGTGATTTTCTTTAATTTATGATTATTTTTTTATGCATCTTCTTTTGTTAATTATAGGTTTAATTATTCTATTGATTCCTATAGTTTTATCAAATTTACAATTAGGCCTTTATTTTTTTTTAAATTGGATCCCTATGTTGCTTTTAATTTTGTAATTAAGTCTTTTTTATGTTAAAAATATTAAAATTAATAAAATATTTTTTTCAAAAAATATGTGATCAAATATTTAATTAGATTTTTAATTATAGATATCTTTAATATGAAAAAAATATTTAGTTAAACCTAATTAAAAATTTGGTGAAACTATTAATTTAATTTACGGGTCTGCTACACATACAAGCAAAAAGGCCCTACAAGTTTTACAAGTTCCCAACCCACACTTCATTCACACGTGCACTCTCTCACATTGAATGGAGCGTAAATTACACGCGCCCCACTCAACGGTTGCTCTTCGCGAAACGCGAATAACGCTCCTTAATGGCGCACTCTTCCGCTTCTCCAAGCCCTTCGAAGAAAACACAAACCGTCCATTTTCGAGCAACATTCCAAACTGCAGATATACGACTCGCCACGAAGATTTGAAGTCTCCATCAACACAACATAGAAATCTCCATCAACAATCTCCAGAAAAAAACGAAGTTATAATACTTAAGGTATGTTACGTTACTATTTTACTCATCTTGTATATTTTCCACATTTCGAAATCGAAGAACTAGGTTTTACTGTTTTTCTACGTTCTTCTAGGATTTACTATTCTTCTTGTTCTAGGTCTCATTTTACAGTTTTTAATGTTCTACTTGTTCTAGGTTTTACTGTTATTCTTGGTTCTAGGTTATACTGTTCTTCTTAGTTGTTCTAGGTGTTACTGTTCTTGTTGTTCTAGTTCTTCTGATAACTGATTTTTGGGAGTATATTGCGTAATTTGGTGGGTGTATATGGAGTAATTTGTTAGGTGTATATGGCATAATTTGTTGGGTGTATATTTCTGAACTGATATACTGTAATATAATCAACAGTTGCAACTGTTCTAATATTTACTTGTCCATGGGTGTATATTGCTTGACCTTGTAATGTTGTTTGACCTTGTATATTAATGCATGTTTGAGTGATATCTGACTGATATCTATGGGTGTATCTTACTGATATCTATGGAAGTATTTTTCATTTTAGAAAAAATGGTAGGCAAAAACCAAGCTGGAAAAAATGTAAGAACAAATATATGTCTTAGATGAAATCAATTTTATATAATAGAAATATATCTGACTATAAATTTGCTTTGTTTACAGCAAACCAAATACCTTAAGTGTGCAACACATTTGTTAAGTGAGAAATTTAGAAACATGAGCGAGGAGAAGAAAATTATTGTTAGGGATTTAGGATTTGGTGGCCTGATGCACATCCTGCCGCTAAGGTGCATCACCAAATATTAAGGGAGTTGGCTAACTCCTTCAAATTAGGAGAAAAACAGACTGAAAATCGGCTACAGTTCATTAAAGTAAGACCAAAAACAATAGGGGCTGCGCTTGGCATCAATGCGTCAGGTAACTCGCTAAAAATTATAGGTGTATATGAGCCATATTCAGGTGTATTTCAATTGATGCTTGGGTGTATTTGAACTGATTTTCATACTATGTTGTTTTCCTTTTTGTAGGAGATCTATTTCCTCAGAAAGTCAATTATAAGGATCTTTCTAAAGATGACAAACAAATTTTTAGAAGATTCTAGGGTAAGACCCTCAAAAATCTGACAGATGAGATGATGGCTATTGGCGTTGATAATGAACAGAATCGCCTCATGTTCAAAAGGATTTTTATCCTCTATATATAGATGGCGTTCCTGTTACCAACGACAATAAACAAAATCTCACCTATGTACCTGGCCCCAATTTTTGAGATGGACACAATAACAGAGCGGAACTGGGGAGGACATGTTTTGAGTTTTATCATCAAGAGCATAACAGATTACAAGCTGAAAAAGAAAAAGGCAATTGACGGTTGCCTATTTGTCCTGATGATAATTTACTTTTATTTATCAAAAAATAAAGACAAGAAGAGAGTAGAAAGACCTCCAGAACCCTGGATTGCCAACTGGACTAAGGAGCAGTTGGTCGAAAGAATGAGGACAGAAATGGAGGAACATATGGTAAGTGAACAAAATATCTTGGGTGTATTTTATTTACCTGAATGCTGCTAACTAAAATTTCTAATGTTTCAGGGAATTGTAAAGATGGCGACACAAAGAAAAAAATGAAAGAAATAAAGAAAAAAGAAAAAAAAAGAAGAAACCAAAAAAACAAAAAAAAAGGAAAGCAAGTTCAACATCATCATCTGAGATTGAAACAACTGAAAGTGACCATTCTACCTCTGAGTCTGAGACTGAAGAAGACTCAGAGGATTCAACAAGAAAACAACCCAGCCGAAAAGCCAAAAAGTAAGTAACATACTAAGGTGTATTTTGTTTATCCATTTGGGTGTATTTTGTTTATCAAGTTGGGTGTATTTTGTTTATCCAGTTGGGTGTATTTTGTACATTCATTTAGGTGTATCTTGTGCATTCATTTGGGTGTATTTTATCCCTTTTAGTATGTTTTTAAATAATGATTGTTTGCCTTCCAGAATGGAGTCCAAAAAAAGAAAGAAGATTCAGGAGGATTCTAATTCAGAATCTGAATCAACTGATGAGTAATGTTCTAAAATTATTACTCCTTTCCTTTGGGTTTATTATTAAGATTTCATGTATTAACAGAGTGCCTCTTATTAACTTATAGAAGCAAAGAATCATCACCAGTGGAGAAACAAAAAACAAAGAAAAAGACTCAGAGAACACCAAAAAAGTAAGCACTTCTTTGGATAGTATTTTGTAATCAAATTAATTTTGTATTTCTGATTCATACTTGTTTTTTCCCCCTAGGACACAATCCAAAAAGAAAAAGGTCGTTGTTGAGGATTCATCTCCTGAGCAAGCTCAATCCTATCATGGGTACAGTACTTTGTAAGCTATATTACCGTCTATCATCAAAATTATATTTGTTAACATGTTCTTTTATGCATGTACTGTCAGATCTGAAATTGAAACTGAAGATTTAGATGAATTCTTAAGGGAAAATAATGAAAAATCTGTTGTAGAGGGGTATGTCTTGTTGGGGTGTATATTTCAGATTTTAGGGTGTATTCTTTGCTAATAATTGTTTCTTGTTTCGCAGGGAGAAGGAAGCTGACCTGCGATCGACGGAAGGCCACTATGTCTCATCTGAAACATAAGAAGCTTTATTTGATAAAATCTTGTTATCATGATTTAACAGTATGGTATGTTTTGTGAATAACATGTACTCTATTATGTTTAGAATACCGGACGTAAACTTGGGAAGTGATGATCCTTCCTCTCAAGGACACACAGAACAAAGTAGCGTAAACAAACCGGCGGAGAGCATGTAATTTCTCTTTCAAATAACCGTTGCTTTTATTCTTTTATTACAATCTACTTCTAATTCTGTATATATTTTTTTTAGAAAAAAAAGCTCTTTATTGTTTTATTCGAGAAAAAAAGGCAGGAAAAAAAAAAGCAAAAACTGCAAGTATGTAAGTTCTCAAAAAACAAAGCCTGTCTTTCTTTTGAATTGTTCGGGTGTATTTTTGACTTTCTTAGGGTGTATTTTAGGTTGAGTCTGGTTGAAGAGTCAGCCAATGAGCCGGCTGAAGAGAATATGATGGTTGTGAGGGAAGAGACACCGTTCAAAAGGCTTGCAATGTGAGTTTTTCAAAAATATTTAGACCTTATAACCTTTTTATTTTCAAAGGCAATGTTAACCTTTTATTTTTCTTCTTGTTTAGAGTTCCAATTCAAGTTTGTCTACCACTGTCCCAAACAATTACTATGCCGGAAATTGAACAAACACCTGAGACAGAAAATAAACTATGCTACAAATTGAAGGAACTACAAAAAGGTAAGAAATAGTGTTGGGTGTATATTTGGTTATATTTTAGGTGTATATTGCCCCTGTTGGGGTGTATATTTTTATGATTGATCCATGACTAGTTTTTTTACATCATGATTAATTTTATGTACCGTGCAGCACTCTTGAACCCCCCCAACAACTTGAAGAAAGCACACCCACGCTTCTCCCAACTCTATCTAAAATGTAAGTTCATCAGAGTAAAATCAATGTTTGGTTATCATTCGTATATTCTTATTCTTATAATACGTTATACATGATCACGCAGTAATCCAGCCCCAGAAGACGCTGCTGCACTGATGATGATGGCACGGACATCATCGTATGTTCCTAAAATAGATCCGATGCCATCATTCAGCCTTGGCTTGACTGATTCAAGCCAAGAAGAAACAGCAACGTAGGAGGGAGCGTCAACGCAAGATGGAGGCAGGGCAAAAACTCCAGAAACCCCATAACTGCTAGAACAATTAGGGGATCTGGTACAAAAAATTGCAAGTGGTGGGGTGACAACAAAAGAAAAAAGTCCGCAGATTCCAAAGGAGATTGGGGCAGAGAGTTTCGAGAAGTTTGAAACTCCTGCGAGGACGAATCAAGATAGTTCTGACTTGAAAGAGAAATGCTACCTCTGGGCTATACGAGTGAAGACCTACGCAGATGGTCTAACTAATGAGTTTGACAATGTTTGCAGACTCCAAGCCCAAGATATATACACTATGTCAAAACTCCACCTTGCATCAATTGCGCCTAAAACGCATATAGAAGCTGAGGTAATATTACAACAACATTAATGTTTTTACCACCAAAATTAACTGTAATCCTGATTGATGTAAAATTGATTTTGGCATCTTTTTCTAGATTGTTTCTGTCATGTGCTTCATCCTAAACCAACAAAAGATTAAAAGGTTTCAAGAAGAAGTATACTGTCTCCCCCCTGATATTGTGGTAAGAGTTGCTTCAACGAATTTTGGGTGTATTTTCTGCATTCCTTCGGGTGTATTTTCTGTCTTATATTGGGTGTATTTAATGTGTTCAATTGGGTGTATTTTCTATGTTCAATTGGGTGTTAGTTGTTTATTCATTTGGGTGTATTTTCTGGATTCGTTTGGGTGTATTTTCTGTATTCATTTAGTGGTTCACAATTTTTGCAGAACATGGCCCTTGCAAATCATCCACAAGGGGTATTCTTTCAGCCTAAAAACAATAAGCCGTTCAGGATGGAAGACTACCCAATGTTTATACCCTTCTTGGACCTTAAAAAATTAGCATCGCATCGTTATGTAAGTTTTCATTTCTAAACATTCTTATTACCATTTTTTACTTAGGTGCCAAATAAACTAAAACAGTGTTCAATCTGAACATTTTTCAAATTTTTGCACCTGTTTGCCATTCACAACATTGGTGGTTATGGTTGGCTGATACAAGAAAGTGCAAATTTTATATAGTCGACCCATATCACAAGAAATCTCCGTCCAATGAGAGAACTGCCCTGAATACATTCATTGTAAGTTGTTTCTGTGTTCTGTATTTTAATAATTGGGTGTATTTCTGTTCAATATAAGGTGTAACTTTGTGCTCCTTTGGGTGTATCCCTTTATTGAAATTATTTATGTATTACTGATTTGTTTTGTGTTTTAAGGGATATGTAATTTCACGAATTAAAGTATATGCTGGGGGAGCACCTCTGAAATCAAGGGACAAGGACAAGGAAATTGAACCGCCATACCTTCACATCTTGGGCCAAAAGATAAGGTATAAATCTTTCACTCTGAAAATTAAACTTTCCTATATGTAATTTGTAATTTATTTTCTTTGTTTTCAGCTATGACTGTGCTATCTATGTAATGAAGTGGCTTGAGATATTTGATCCCGCAAACATTAAAAGGCGGAAGTATGAGTGGGACAATTGGACCCAGGTAAATATGTTTAAAACTAAATAACTCTGTAATTCTTTTTAACTATAGCACGAGGTGGACCACTTTAGAGTGGAATATGCTTCCCAGATTCTATTCCATGACATGAATCTAGACAAAGCTGAAGCCATTAGGGGGAGTAATGCAATAAGACTATCCAAGCCATCCTCATTGTTATTGAGTCCATATTGTCAAATAGATTCTAAGGATATTGACACTAATTAATGTAAATGTTATATAGTCCTGTAACAAATTGAACATACGCTGTAAAAAATTTCCAATTATAATCCAGTTTATTGTAAAATTTCTTTCAATAATTAAACTCTCTCTGCTGTATTCAAAATGTATGAATTACAGGTACTATAATATGAAGGAAAACATCAAACCAAATATACACCCTTAACCTGCCATTTTTTACACCCAAAGAAAGTTGAATATACACCCAAAAGTCTATCCCCCTGATGCTTTATCCCTAAAGCCATGAACCCTAAACACTTAAAACCTAAACCCTAACCCCTAATCCGTAAACCCTAAAACCTAAACCATAAACCCTAAAGCCATAAACCCTAATACCTAAAACCCTTAAACCGTTGTAAAAAAAAATAAATAGTATTTTATAACATAAAAACAAGATTCTGAAAGTATATTTATGTATCTATATGTAAAATGTTAAATACAAGAAAATTCAGAAATACATCCAAAAGAACAGTGCTTTTACACCCATATTCTGTAACTATACACCCAAAGAGTTATCCGCTGCTGCTGGTACCCTGAACTGATAATTCATAACACGTCCTTGATATTGGCTGGAATTTGAATGCACCACTGATGCAGCATCAAAGAGGTTTAACTGAATATAACAAACTCACATATTAGCTAAACTATTAACGAGAAAAATAAACTCAATCACCACATATTTAAAGAATATCACTTTTACCTCATTTAAACCTTTCGTTTTCTTCTTCTTTGTGGCATTTGCAATCTATTTGTACAACTTTGAACATAGCCTATTTTTTGGACGTCCTCTTGTTCGAATCCGTGGAGGGCTTTGAAGCTCGTTAATGGATTCCAAGTTGGCGTCTTCGTGAGATAAAGAAGATGTGCCCTTCCTTTTGGCTTTCAATGATTCCATCTCAAACATGATGTTATCGTACGCACGGTGCAGAATTGCAGTCAGCTCCTCCAATTCTGATGCAAATTCGCAAATATTTTGCGAACGAAAAATCAATTGGTCAAACCTCTTGCTTCTTGGCTCCAACAGTGGCTCGTCGTGGCTGCTCTTGATGTGTGTGTGTCGCCTCTTTACCTTCTTGCTCCATCGTTCCAGTATATATCTAGGTGACACTTGGCTTACTTGTTCAAATCTTAACACGCTTAGTGCGTGACGGCACAGTATCCCTCTTGACTCAAATAATAAGCATTGGCATTTTACCTCGGCTACTACTGAGTCATAAGTAACCACAAACTTGTTGAATATTGAGTTGGAAACTTGTTCTCTAACGTCATTTACTGAATAGCCTAGAGCAGAATTTGTTAATCTAGTTATGCAATTCGTCTTTTCTCTGAATTGTGCTTGGAATCTTCTTCATGATGTGCCAAATACACTAACGGTAAATTGTTGTTGGTATACATGCCTCTAAAGCCCTTTTCATTGATGCACATTGATCAGTGAGAAACCCTTTTGGAGTATTTCCTCCCATGCAATGAAGCCAACATTGAAATAACCATTTGAATGATTTAATTTCTTCGTTTTTATCAAAGAGCATCCAAGAAGTGTTGACTGACCGTGGTGATTCACCCCGACAAAAGAACCACAAACCAAATTATAGCTGAAACAAATTACCATAGTGCAGAATGAAAAATCATTAGGTACACCCAGCAAATGCTTTGTATACACCCAAAAACACCCCAATATACACCTCTGCCGCGGATTCATAAAAATACATTAATTTAGCATCATAAACAGGACAGTTTGTTACATGTTTGTATTGTAGGTGGTGTCAAATGAAATAACATCTCCGAAATACTCAAAGGCAGCTCTACTTCTTGCATCGGCCCAAAAAGCCAGTTTAATCGACCTCCTCGAGTTCAAGCTCAAAAAAGAAATTCTGATTCTTCTCTTTCATTCTTAACAAATATTTCCCAAATTCTTTTGCATCTTCTTGTTCAGAAACATTACGCACTTCTCTCGTAATGTAATTCCTTACATCCTTTTCAATAAAATTTAACTCGCGGTGACCCTCGGCAGCCGCAACAAATGATTGGTAAGTTTTGCTTGGTCTAATACCAGCCTCCTCATTATTCTCTATTGTACGACGAATGGACATGCTTAGTTCCCTGTATTGTTTGAGCATCTCTGCTTTACTTGGACAGCAAGGGTGTGAATGATCCAGCACAACCTTTGAAATGATCCAAGCACCAACATCCTTCAATGTGTGTATATAAATTCTTGCAAGACAGTTTAAATTGGCTGTCGAATTCGTCTTCTCGGTCGGAGATATTTTAGATTTCCATTTTTCCTCTCTGCTACATGTAATCAATTGATTCTTAATCTCGTTTTCCTTTCTATTTGTGCTCCGAATTCTTGTAGAAAATCCTGCAGCCTTGGCATAGTTCCTGTAAAATTTTTTAGCATCTTCAAGGGTGGTAAAGGTCATTCCAACCTTGGGAACAAACTGGTCATCAACAACAGAGAGAGGCTGTAGAATATACCATGTCAAAAACAAAAAATACACCCAATCATGTCTGATCTAATACACCCGAACGACAACAACTCAACTAAAATAGGAACAAACTGGTCATCAACAACAGAGAGAGGCTGCAGAATACACCATGTCAAAAATAAAAAATACACCCAATCATGTCTGATCTAATACACCCGAACGACAACAACTCAACTAAAATAGGAACAAACTGGTCATCAACAACAGAGAGAGGCTGCAGAATACACCATGTCAAAAACTAAAAATACACCCAATCATGTCTGATCTAATACACCCGAACGACAACTTAAATAAAATAACAAAAAAAGCCATAAACTGTAAATACACCCAAACTTCCCCAAAAATACACCCAAAAAATTCTGGTCTATACCCGACCGTCTGCTATAAATTGCAGATAATTAATCAAAACTAATTATTCAGATTTATGTTCACACGTTAGTTTCACAGTCAATGTTCACGAGTTATTCAGCTACACAATGCTATACAAATAACTGCAACAAAATTCAGCGTAATCGTATGTAAATCAAACCTCAGAAACTTCGTTAGATTCAAATTCATAATCCATTTCACCCTGATTCAGCTGACAATCTGAGATTGAATCATCTATTATCTTCAAAACAAGTTCAGACTTTGATTTCAGAAACCAGAAAATCAAAAAGAAAATGAAGTTGAAGTTACAGAGAGAAGAACAAACCAGTGAGAAAGAAGGAGAAAAGAACGAGCGAAAAAGCAGGGGAAGACGCGCGAGAAGAAGAATGAGCAAATTTGGAAAGAAGGAGAATGAAGAAGGAAACGAATCTTTTAAATTTGGTAGTTATATATACGCGGGATCTTTATATAGCGCGTGTAAGGGACGTAGCACTTGCAACGCATTTTGGGGGGTTAGGAGTTAATTGACTTGTAATGCTTACAAGCCCTAATCACTTGTATGCAGAGCTTTTCTGTTTAATTTAATAGTAATTCTTCACTTCATAAAATGAAATACCTTTTTGGGTATCGAATCATGTTCCCTCTCATTTGACTAAAGTATATGATCCTGTAACTTATTCTTTTCATCCGAATCGTCAATTTGGTTTGTTTATGTATTGTTATATTGCCGATTTTGATATTTGTGGCTCTAAGCGAAAGTGTGTGTTTGAATTAAGATTTGTAAATGAGAATTTACATAAAATTAATTTTGATTAAAAGTGAGTTGGTGCTAACGTAATTTATGTTTGACAACTTTATATCAAAATAAATTATAATAAAATAAATATTATTTAAATTATATTATTCAAAATTATTTTTAAGTAAGAATTTACAAAAAAATATTAATTTAAATAATTATTTTATATTATTTTATTATTTAATTTAAATATTTAAATAAATTTCATAAATTATTTTTATAATAAATTATTAAATTAAAAAAACATATATTTTTATATGTTAGACGTACTTTTCTTCTTTTCAACGCTAAACCAAATACAACCAATTATTAATTTGACCAAAAGTAGCTTACTTTCTCAAAAATTAACTGTTTATTGTCATTTTTTCATGTAACAGTTGTTAATTGTTGTGGTAGATTCAATTTCGGTTTTCCTCGAGCTTACCTTATTTCTTAAATTTATACTATAATTGATATGTTTTAAAGGGAAAAAAACGTGATTGTTAGTACAATATAATCTAAAATACTAATGTCTTTTTCTAATAGTGTTTAATTTTTTAATAATATATGCAACAATTTATATATAACAGCCGATAATAATCATTTAAGAAAAAAAAAATTTTGATGACCTCCTTAATAATGCAAAGTCACTTAATACTTGGCTTTTTATGTCAATAAAAATAGATAAATCTGTAAAAAAAAAATCTATATCATGATAATTTAAGAGAATAGTTAAGATTATGAATAATAATTCTTTCATAATATTAAAATATTTTTTTACACAGTATTATGATGTTAATTAAACAAATAAGATGATTTAATTAATTATACAAATAATAGCATATTTATAAATATTAATAATAAAAATAGTCTCACTAATATAAATAATCAATACAATAATTATATGAAAAAACAATTAATTACATAATTGCATAATTTTCAAGATCCTATATAGTTGAATCTAATGGACAAATAAAAAAATATCTATATGATAATATCCTAATATTTTAGCATATATTATAAATCATATTATAAATTTATATATCATATTATAATTTTAAGTCAACTCCTTAAACACATTATAACATAAACCATTTAAAAAGATACACTAAATTAACAAATATCACATGGATCACAACATACGGTCTAAATTCTCACGATATTTCAAATAAAAAGAGCATTAATACAGATAAATCAATGAATATAACTAAAATAAAAAACAACAAAGAGACACAAAAAATAATAATAAAGAGAATCAATAAAAGCATTAACATATAAACCACATACACGAACAATATATATATTAATTGTGAATCACAAAAAAAAGACTATATATATATCACATACACAAACAATGTATATATTAACTGTGAATCACAAAAAAAAAAGACAAATATATATATATATATATATATATATATATATATATATGAATTGAAGCACACATGATAAAATAAAATATTATAAAACAAAATTATAGTAAGATTATTTGAAAACAACGTAAAGATGACACATCTTTTTTGTTAATCAAAAGTTAAAAGAAAAAAAATATACGCCTAATAATAAACAATTAAAATAAACAAAAATTTTAAAAAAATAAAAAAATAAAATGTATAAATAAAGATAAAAAAAACAAAATACCTTAAACACGAGAGAGAGAAAGAGAGGAAGAGAGGGGGAAGGAGAGAGAGCGAATAAATAAAAAATATTTGATCTTGTATAAATAGATGGTATTGAAAAAAATAAACTGATTAAATTAATTCATATATTTTGTTATCATATTTATTATTTATTAAATAATTTGATATTTACTTCAATCAAATCAAATAATTAATATAATTAACCAAATTAACTAATTGATATAATTAATTATAATTAATGAATTCATATAAATTATAATAAATAGTAAGATTTGAATGTCTAATCAAATTAATTAATTGATATAATTAATTAATTATAATTGATTTGCTTTAACGAATTAAATGAAATAAATAAGAAAACACCTCAAGAGTATGTCACATCAGTTTTATTATTAAGTGTGAAAATCCGATTTTTATATAATAGAATAATAAATAGATAATAAAGATATTTTTTTAAATTAGTAAAATTATGTATTATTCATTAAATATTAATTATAATATTGTAATATAATTATAATAAAGATATTTTTCTAAAATAAATTTATTTAGAGAAATATAAATTGGTTATTAATAATCGGTGCCATGATCATATAATTATCATATTATTATTATTATTATTATTATTATTATTATTATTATTATTATTAAAATGATTAAAAATATTTTCGATTAATAATTAATAAGTAGTTTAATAATGTATTAAATATTAATTTTATATAACTATAATAAAAATATGTTTTTAAATTAGTATAATTATGCATTATTATTTAAATGCTAATTATAGTATAATTATAATAAATATATTTTTATAAAATTAATTTAGAAGAAAAAATAGTGCATTCATTTTGGCGAAAAAATGGATTCATGAAAAATCGACACCTCATTTTCATTAATTGGAGAAAAATCCAATTTTAGTATATTAAACAAGTGTATTAACCCGTGCATTGCACGTGATAAGATTGAAATTATAATTTTAAATTATTTTGTTAAGATTAATTTAAATAATAATAATTTGATTAATAAAAATATAACATGTTATGTATTATTTATTTTTTTTAAGCTAGTGTTAAATATATTAACTCTAAAATAGTTATTAATTGGTTTTAGTAATTTATTTTCTTCAATAAATCAAACATATATATTCAATGTGACCATAAATAACTTAATAATATTTAGACCCACCAACAAATTTTTATTTGTTGTTTTACTGTCAAGTAAAAATATATCAAAATTAGCTCAAAATAAATAATAAATTATTAGAGAATTCTAATGCACAAAATTCTCTAATAAATAATAAATAATTTAAATCTACTAAAAAACAACTCAACACTTTTCTTTAATGCCTACAAAACATATACCCGAAATAATATTATATGAATATATGTTAGTATACAGTTTTACATTCATCGACCTATTTACTATACATGACTCCTTCTTAAAAGTTATTCTATACACGTGTGCAGTCGGAAGATAAATTACTGGACTTTATTTTATTTTTCTAAATTATTATAATTATGCATTATTCATTAAATGCTAATTGTAATATTGTAATATAATTATAATAAAGATATTTTTCTAAAATAAAGTTAGAAGAGAGAATAGTACTTTCATTTTGGAGGAAAAATGAATTCATGAGGAATTGACACTTCACTTTTATTAGTTGATAATGTATTAAATATTGATTTTATATAATTATAATAAAAATATTTCTCTAAATTAGTATAATCATACATTATTCGTTAAATGTTAATTGTAATATAATTATAATAAATATATTTTTCTAAAATAAATTTAGAAAAGAAAATAGTGATTTCATTTTAGAGAAAAAAATGAATTCACGAGGAATTAACACCTCAATTTTATTAGTTGGAGAAAAAATCCAGTTTTAATATATTCTGTCATTATTATAAATTTTTCTCTAATCATATATCCACTATTTTCTTTTCTTTGTTTCAGCATTTTGAACATGTATTTAACTTCTCGTAATTCTCACTTCTCAGTCATTCTATTAGATGTAGTTGATAACTATTGAAATTCTTTGATTAATATAGGAGAAAAATATATTATTATATGATAGAATTAATATGAGTATATTTTATTATTAAATAAACAAATTTAATATAAAATAAAATTATACATAAAAAAGCAAAGAAAATAAAATTAAAATAGCAAAAGTGAAAAAAAAGACTTTTTTATAACTTTGTTTTGTCATTTTTATATATAGAATATTAGAAAATAGTAAATTTTTGACTAAATTAATTTATATTTGTTGTATTCAATTTAAATAAGTAATAAATTATCTTATTTTAATTTATTTCTTAAATTTATATATCATAAAAATTAATCAAATAATTAATATACATAATTTTAAATTGTGTGATACTTAAATATCTATTCAAATCAATTAGTTGATATAATTAATTAATCATAATGAATTTGACTTTAATGAGTTAAACAAAATAAAGCAAAAGTATGCTACGTTGATTATATCATTAAAGGTAAAAATTCGATTTTTATATAATAGAATAGATAATATAATAGACGGCGAGAAAGAGAAAGATAAACATTTTAGATTCTAAGTTGTTTCATTTGGATGTTGCAATGTGGGTATCACATTATTTTACTTATTCTACCATATGGACTCTTTTGTAACTTTATTTCCGTATCAATGGAATTTCACTACCTTTGAGTACTAAATTAAAATTCAAAATGAAACTGAAAAAAAAAAGAGTATAAAATTATTGATTGAAAAATACTCTAAATAATAAAAAGTCAAATTAATTTTAATATTAAATTCATTAATATGATTTTAATTTTATATAATAGTTAGAAAATAGATTAGTAAAAGCAAATGAAAGAATGGCTTTCATTAGTATTTGATAAAATATTCATTTAGAATAATTAAAAAATATAAAATTATGATATTATTAAAAATAATACATTTTTATGTTAAAAAAATTATATTTAAATAAAATATTTATAAAATATAAAATTTAGAGTAACATAGCTTCATGAACATTAATCATTAATCAATTATGAACTAATATAAAATTATAATATAATTTATTTATAAAAAAATAATTAATAATTAATATTAATAAATATAAAAATCATCCAAACATTTTGATTAAAATATGAGTGGTTAATTATTATTTAATATTTTGTTCATAACAAAAACTAAAAATATAATTATTCAGATTTAGATTTTAGAAAAATAAACGTATAAGTTACAAATGATATATTTTATCATGTATATTATAAATTAATGAATTAAACTAACTGATATAATGAATTATAACTAATTAATTGCTATAAATTATAATAAATTATATGATATTTAAAAAGAAAATAAAATGAATAAAAATAATAGAAGAATAGAAGATTACAATAAAATAAATTGAATGTAAATTTTTTTTCTTTTTACAAATTTTATATCACATCCGCTTCAATAATAATAAATAAAAATACATCAACTTAATATCTATGAGAAAATGATGAGATAAAATCATAACACAATTCTAAAATAAAAGTTTAAATTAAACTATAATATTATTGCGGGTTAAGTATGATTTTGGTCCCTAACGTAAGGGCTGAAAATTTCTTTCGTCCCTCGGCTTTTTTTCGTTCAAAAATGGTCCCCAAGTTTGTTTTAAAACCGTCCTTCGGACCAAAATACCCCTATCCCTTCTTCTCCAAAATACCACCACCACCACCACCACCACCACCATCATCATCATCATCATCATCATCATCATCATCAGAACTCAGAACTCAGAACTACCACCATCCACCACCCACCACCCACCACCATCATCATCATCATCATCATCATAAGAACTCAGAACTACCACCACCCACCACCCACCACCCACCACCATCATCATCATCATCATCATCATCATCATAAGAACTCAGAACTACCACCACCACCACCACCCCCACCTACTGCCACTCCATCACCATCCATCACACCAACCAAAACTAAAAAAATCAACAGAATCATCATCATCATCATCAAACAAAAACCCAGAATCATCATCATCATCAAGAACCCAGAATCAGCAACAACAATCCTCCAAAATGAAATTTCAACAACAACAATATTCCACAATAAATTACACAACAAATCCAGAAATTTCACAAAAAATCAAATTCACAGAATTCATAGAAGAAGAAGAAGAAGCGGCGGTGGTGTCGGCGGGAAGAAGAAGAAGAAACGGGCGGCGGTGCGGCGGCAAGAAGAAGCGGCGGGCGGCGGGCAACGACTCGGCGGTGGTGTCGGCGGGAAGAAGAAGAAGAAGAAACAAGCGGCGGTGCGGCGGCGGAAAGAAGAAGAAGAAGCGGCGGGCGGCGGGAAGAAGAAGGAGAAGAAGAAGTGGCGGGCGGCGGTGCAGCGGCGGTGCCGCGGGCATGGCGTCCTCTTCTCTCCCCCCACCACCCTTCCCCCTCCCCCCCCCACCTTTCTCGGCCCCCCTCCCCCCTTTCTTTCTTTCTCGCCCCCTATCCTGTACCCCCTTTCTTTCTTTTTTTTTTTCTTTTTTTTATTTATTTTATATTTATTTTATTTTATAATTTTTTTAATAAAGGGTAATTTGGTAATAAAAAAAATATAATTGGTAAAAAGGACGATTTTAAAATAAACTGAAATTTTGGGGACCATTTTTTAGCGAAAAAAAGCCGAGGGACGAAAGAAATTTTCAGCCCCTACATTAGGGACCAAAATCATACTTAACCCTATTATTGCACAACACAAATTAAAAGTAATTTCACACTACAATATACCACACAAATAGGTAAATGACTTAAGTTTAATTACGGATTTTTTATTTATTTATGCAAATATGATAATACCATGGTCTATAAATGCTTAATGGATAACATATCATATATTGCTCTGAATGATGAGCATGGGAGTTGAAGAGTGTGTGCTGATTTGTGTCCATGATAGTTGCCTTCTTGTGACGACGCCTCATATGAAGAAAAATTGTTGTAAAAATTACCCAATGAAAGAGTAATTGGTAAATGGATAATATTTTCTTGTAGCATATATGGTCTTTTATAGTGGTAAAATAAAAATGGAATGAATAAAATTTTGTATTTTTATATTAGAAATAGAATTTGATATTTATCATAATAAAATTAAATAACTAATTAGTTATATTTAAATAAATAAAATAAATAAAAATATTTTTTAGAGTTAATCAAATCAATTAGTCAATACAAATAATTAGTATAATTAATTTTATTTGATTTATTGAATTCAAAAAAAAATTAGAAAATAATTGATTGAATTAATTAGTTAATATAATTAATTTATTATAATTGATTGGATTTAATGAATTAAAAAAATAAATAGGAAAACATAGGAGACAATGATTTTTTTAACTAAATTAATATGTATTTATTGTATTTAATCAGTATAAGTAACAAATCATCTATGTTATTATGTACCTTATAAATTAATGAATTAAAATAATTGATATAATAAATTACAATTATTTGATTGATATAAATTATAATAAATCGTGTGATATTTAAATACTTAATCAAATCAATTAGTTGATATAATTAATTTACTATAATAAATTATATTCAATGAGTTATAAAAAATAAATTAAGAAATACGCTAAGAAATATGTCACGCTCATCATGAAGTGTAGAAATTCAATTTTTATATAATAAAAATATACATTCTTATATATGTTATAGAAATATGATTTGATTCTATGAACTTGCTTATTTTTTTTTAACTTGCCACCTATATTCAGCATGAAGTTTTAATTTTTCTAAAATAAAAATTTAGAAGAGAGAATAATACTTTTATTTTGGAGAAAAAATAAATTCATGAACAATTGACACCTCGCTTCCATT